>NW_018108185.1:119008-120964 GCF_000183805.2 Loa loa | reverse complement strand
CTTCTTCTCTCTCCTCCTCTCTCTCTCTCTCTCTCTCTTGTAATAAAAAATGAAGGAAGAGATATTGAAATGCGTGTAAAGTCCTAAAAAAGTTACGCGAAATCAAGTTCATGATATTGTTTGCCGGTTTCAGACATATGTTATTCTTCCATCTTCTATCTATTACTTCGAATTAGTAAATCAGTAAATTATAAGAAGATAGGGAGAGAGAGAAAGAGAAAGAGGAAGAGTTGGTGTTTACTGCCAAAACTAAAGGAACAACAGCCACAGTATTCAGCAGGTATAGGTATTTCTTATTTCTTTCTTTTTTTAGTTTGTAAATTTCAGGTTTTATGACGAATGATTAATGAGTCATGCTAGACCCTAATATTCACCTTGGCTCGATCCATTTGTAATATGAAAGATCAGGTGGTAATGCATTGTATGCTAGGTTGTCCGTATTCTTCTTGCAATTCTAACCTGAATTAGGTGAGTTGGTTATGCCCTGAAATTACAGGTAGGAATCAAAAAAGAACCGCAAAGTGAGAGAAGAGGAGAGGAGATAGATGTAACTTATGGATATGCGCTCTCCCCTAACTCATTAATCATTTCTAAGTGAGATATGAGATGAGATCGTTTGCTTCTCATATTCTTTTCTGTTAGGCACAAATGAACTTCCTCAACATTCAATATCATATTTTCCATTTAGTGTTTTTTTTAATTTCTACTATAAATAAGAATAATCCTATTGATGTCTTCCCAACATTTCAATTAATCAAATGATTTGAGAAATAACATCGAAGGGAAGGGGCGGAAAAATGAAACTGATTTTTCATATACTTTTTTCAAGAATGATTTCATGACAAGAACATTGGATCATAATAAACTTCTGCTTCCGGTGTTCCCAGTTTGTATCATTTCTATCACCACAATTCATTACTAGGTCATCATTGGTCATTTCATGGACCTAAAAACGGCCACTGTCCACAAATTAATTGTTCAGTCATTTAGTTCTTGCTAGAGCTAAAACAATTGATCATGTTGCAATCGCTGATAAGAGCCGTAGCCAACTAATGTTCATGAAAAGTCAGTCCCCGATTAATGTTCATTCCTGGCTATTTTCAATAGAAATGTAAAGTGAGTGTTACAACATTGTCTGTTTGGTGCATCTGTTATGCATCTATAGAATACATCCAACATAGATTGTATTGCTTTTCTTCTTTGTCGAATCTCTGATGTAGGCACCTGTTAAAGTCCTCTCCCTTTAAAATTACTCTTCTTTCGTTTCTTTTTTTCGCTAACAGAACATACTTCGTCTTTCATTGCTCTTACTCATCACTGTTCCTCAGCATTGTTGGGTTATTTTTGGATTCTAAAGTGTGAACTTTATCATTCGGAGTTACTTTTGTGACATTTTAGGATCTTGGAAGGTGGCAATCTTATTTAAAAGCCATCATAGCTGATAGAATCTATTGATTTATCATAGATAATGATTGATTTTAGGATATGGATATTTTAGAACAAGTTAATGCTAGTATAATTTTTCTTTTTCTATTTCCAATCAACAGTTTTTCTGTTTTTCGAGTTATTCAGAAGTCTTCCATGATTCTTGTGGAAATACGTATTTCAAAATACCAAATGTTAGTAAATGGTAAGATGGAGCGATTTTATTCCTAGTTTGTATAGCCAACATTTTCAGGTTCAAAATGTTTTTTCAGGTTAGAAAACTAACTGATCTGACAAACTTTTTCATAGGAAATGCCGATCGTAAGCAGAACAACTGTTACAACAACTCGAACCACTGGTTTTCGAAGTTCAACAGTCCCTGTTTGGGTCATTAAACTGCTCACTGTGGTTAGTTTTCACATTCGAAGGGTACCAGTTTTCAAATTTGATCTTTCCACCAGTTTAAGGCATCACCTGATCAATTAGATTTGAATCAGTACCCAAAAGAAAGCGGTTTTTGTGGAGAGAGAA
>NW_018108185.1:91526-118229 GCF_000183805.2 Loa loa | reverse complement strand
TTTTAATATCACCGCCTCTCACTTCTTAACATATATAAGCCTATCCAAAAAGAAAAAAGGATCCCCCTTTTTTGGATTGGACGCTACATCAACGTTATTAACAAGAAATATTCCTGGCATCTCTTCTCTTAATCCAACTGTCCATTATATTACCAGATTTAAAGTCTATTGTCTTGGTCGATATTATTGTTTAAAGAGATCTGCATATTATCCTGTCAATAAAGAAGTTCTTTGGTTACTCTCCTACACAAATAAATATCAAATATATTGTTGCTGAAACTATTCAACTCAGACAATCAAACTTTCACAACAAGCAGTGCAAATGACGTAATACTAAAATTGGCCGTGGATAATTTGAGATTAATATTAAGCATTATTTAATCTTACTATTTCAATTTACGAAAGTAGACAGTCAGTCTACCAGAACTTGGAATTCTTTGAGGCTGTACTTATTGTTCTCCCATTTCTTACTTCTATTCTTGCAAAAATAGCCGTACTGAAGAAAGTTGCTCTAGATTTGCTCTACATTTTTTAAATAGTATATGAAGTATCAGTGTTACTATAATGAAGTCAGAGACATTTTTGTTTAGGTCATCGCACTGGTTGTAGTATTACTTGTTTACTTACAAGATAAAGGTGTTCGTGCGAGCTATTGTACAACTTACATTATTATCGCACTTACCTGTGGACTGTTACTTGGATGGAGTATTGGTTCCGTTCTACAACAAATATTCTTCATCAGAACTGTCGTAAGTTTGCTGTGATATTTCATACAGATAAGAAGAGCAAGAGAAGCAAAAAGTAAATAAGAGGTGGGAATGAAGGAAATACCACGTATATGTGGAAATCAAAGTGGGGTCGAAGAAGTGAGGAAGTGTGCTGTCGTAAGAATGCCATGTTCCGTAACATGCTTTTGTCATCATTTGATTATTATCTTATTTTTATGACTACAAATATTCCTATCACATCATTATCATTTTCAACGATACTACCTAAATCGCTGTCGTTATCATCGCAGCTGATAGTTGATAGCGATGTTAATAACAATGACTGTTTTTATGCATCAAATGTGAAATAATTTAAGCTGCTTCCATCTGCAGCGACAAATAATGCATTTTGTTAGAATAATAACTGACAAATGTGATAAGAAGCAAATAAGGTGTACTTATATACTCCTTATCACTTTTGTTTTATGTTAGATCAGGAAATCGAAATGAAAAAAAAAGTGCCACTATCATTTTTATGGACTAACGCTAACTATTACAACTGAAGACATTATTAAGCGAAGCATTTTCATTATTGATGAAGCTGAGCAAAGATGATGTACCATATGGAAGCTGTGGAAGTGCCAGCGCTTGTTAAACATAGTGGCAGATGGGGAAAATGTTGAGAAATAAGCATTCTTCTGGGAGAGGACCTAATTTGATCAGCATCGGAAGTTCGAAAAAATAGTTCCAAAGAAGAGTTCAAGAAAATGGTTCTAAATCCTACTAATGGTGTTTCGGAAAAACTTTTTCCCCGAAAAAGTTTGGAAAAATAATCCCAAAAACGTAAGATATTGAACGAAAATTTTCTGAAGACACACTTTTAAGACTTACTCTTCTGCTTCATGTTTCTATTTTGCAGGACTCCCTCTGTTATCTTTATAGATCACACTCAAGTGATCGCACTGCTTTGAAAAGAATCCTCTTTAATTCCATCTTATCATTAGTCAAGGGCAATCTCATCTTCTCCTTCATTTGCTGTGCAGTTTTTTCCGTACCCTTTTTATCAAAGTTCACTATTCCACAATACCTACAGTTTAAAAGTGGATAATCCTAACATTCGTTTAATTTGTTAAAAAAAAAACTAAGTTCCTGCAAGTTAACAAATTATACATTAAAATTGATCGTAAAAATTAGTTCTGCTTGCAAGCAGAACTAATTTTTACGATCATTTCCTTGAGAGGCTAAGTCAGTTCTTCTTTTGAAGAGAATTTCATGTCCTAGATTCCAACTTGCACAAAAGACTCAGAAAAATACTTTTGTAAAAAAAATGATGATAGTGACGGGGTACTAAAGACTCTTTGAATTATTGAAATAAGAGTTGTCTTTTTCGGCACTTTTCCGACCAAACAAAAGGAAAAATAATGGAAAGTCATCAGTTGAAGCCGTCTTCAAGCCTACTTCTTGACATTCATTCATCCATTTTTCTTATCAAAACTCGTAAAACATTCAAATTTTAAATAAATGGTTGTAAAAGCTTACGACCTCATTAAACTTTCCATCTTAAGTGTCTAACATTGCCCAAGATAAATTATTTAAATTACATGTTGGGAGAAACATGTTATTGACTGAGTTCCAAGAGGTAAAACAATCCAGTTCATCTTTCCCATTTTCCAGGAGATAATTGTGAACACAATCTTGACAGTACTTGCAATTTGTTCGCTAATTGTCGCAGTGTCATTCTTATTGGAGCGAAATGACTGGAGCCGTTATGAAAGTTATCGGTTGATGGTCGGAACGGCTGTAGGTTTATCCCTGGATTACTTACTGTATTAATAATCAACTGTTTATAAAAAGACTGGGATAAATTTAGCCTCTTGAATTTTCAGATCTGCTTCCTAATCCAATCAGTTGTTTGCATAATGATGCTGTCTTGGGCATTTTATGGAAATCTCGTCATTTTTGAAAGCCGCTAAAGCACAGTGGAAGATGGGTACTAGAGGTGAGATGAATATTCCTATGCATTTGAATTGTCTATTGCAATAGCTCATCTCGCGATTTTTTCCTTTATTTTTATATAATACTGTTTAATTTTATTTCAAAACGGAAGATACGAAAAGTTAGACAACAAGGAAATAGGAGGCACTGATAGCTCTGACATGTCATCACATCTTGAATGAAAAACTGGTATGAGGAAAGATGTACCTGAAAATTAATTTTCTAAAAAGCGATTTTTCTAGCTTTTCATTTATTTATATTTATATTGATTAAGACCTGATTAAACAGATGATAACAGAAGGTATTTCGCACTTTTATATTCTTCAGTTCACAGTTTTTTTTACTTTTTTAAATTCTAATGTTCGTCCAAGGAAAATACAAAAGTAGGAGGAGTTACTCCTTCCTACTTTAACATTGAAACGATGAATTATATTCCTTCAAAGTAATCTGAAGGAAGAATTTGCAAAAACTAACGTTGCAGCTAGCGCCAACAGTGGATTGGGATAGCTCACTTTAGGATGCGAACCCATACAAGCACCCATGTCAATATGTGTGTACCTAGAAACGTACAATTATATGTTGTATCGTATAAGCTCTGAAGTATTAGAGTATTTCATTAATGATTTCACTGCTGTCTTTTTTGTAACAGTGCAATCATTAATGTTTCTAGCTTTCCTTAATGTTTCTGGTGTTATTTTTTTAGCTTTCCTCTAAAAGTAAAACATATAAGGGAAGTATAAATGATGATTTAATATTAAGATTTTTAAAAGAAAGAAAATATTACGCAATAGGGGTTTTTGAGTCGCAACCATGCTCATCCAATCTTGAACCTTTTAAAAGAAATGCAGCTGGTCCTTGATGACCACGCAGTGTCCTCACGGATGGTAGTGTATTTGATTGTCGTATGTCTGCTGCTTCACTTTCAGCCTCATGAAAATCAAAGTCCTGAAAGCAGAAGTCTCCTATGCCTCTCTTGGTACCTTAATTTGTCAGCATTCACTACCGTTAGTGGAACGCTGAACTGAGAGAAGGGAAAATTTTCGTACTCTGAAAGCTTTAGAAAAATCCAGAACTAAATGAAAGGTCGGTATTTCGCTCCAAAACCTTAAGTGAAAACTCTTCATTCCACTTCTTGCTAGAATAATAAGATGGTATTAATTAGACAGCTTTATCTTTTAAATTCTAAAAATCTTCACCTCCCAATGTAACCGTGATACTTCAACAGGCTGTCCAAATATATCACCCCGGCTACGAATTGTTTCAGCGGTGTGATTTGCATGTGCTGGACCATTATCCATTGCTGCGGCCATGTAGCCGTAGCTGAGTATGCAATGACCCGTTAACGTAGCCAATGTGAATAATCGTGGTTTCTTCTCCAGTTTGGCCTAAGAATGGTAAGAAAAGGAACTGAACAGAACAAATATACATAACAGTGTGATTGCTTAAATAACTCAGCTATATTATGATTTAATATCTTACTAGTTCAAGCATCTTCGTCAGAGGGTCAAGCATCGTGATGCGACCTTCTGCGTCAGTGTTGCATATTGCAATACGTTTACCACTACGTGAACGAATGATTTCATCGCACGTATAAGAGTTCGAGCCAATACTGTTTCGGACCATGCACATGTAGCCACAGAACTGTAAATTAAATTCTTCTCAAGTGTTGACATCAGCCTACAAAAACATCAGGATATAGCTAAATATCTCAACATGCCTTTTCATCATTTACCTCAACTCGAAATTACTGGATGAATATGCAAGAGTGAACCTTAACATGTTTTGGCTTCAAAATTTCCAAAGCTTTGAAAATACCAGCAACAACTGCAGCACCATATTTATCGCGACACATTCCATACATATTTCCATCTGTTTTCAAATCCGCGCCACCAATATCTATTGTAACACCTTAAAAATCACAATTGACCCATCAATCACTTGTTTACATGCAAGTCTCAAAGTTAACCTTTGCCGACGAGCATGATCGTCTCGTTACAAGGATTTTCTGGATTATACTCAAGCCATATCAAACGAGCCTGATGGCCTTTAACATTATTTGCCGCACGATTTACAGCTGCCATGAGAGGAAATTCGCGCTCAATTTCCTGAAAAATTGGATCTTTAATTCCAAAAACGAACATGAAAAAGTAAAATATGCAAACATGCGTACTGGCCTATTTAATAAGAGACGCAGTTCAATCAAACTATCTCAAAATTTAACGCTTAACTTAACTCAGTTTTAAACAAAATTTCTACAGTATCACAATCATTTCAAACTTACGCTGATATCAGAAATCACGCGAGTGCTGATGTTTGTTCCATTAAATGCATTAATGATATACTCTGCAACGTAAGGTGGTGACATCCGCTGAGGATCCGAATCACCTATGTCTCGACAAACTGTAAATGCCGCGTCAAGTGCTTTCACTAATTCCACCAACGCCTGAAAACTTGTTCTTGCTTCGTTTTCTCTGATCAAAATAATAATTACAATCCCACACTTTCCTTCACAAATATTTTAAAAATCCAAAACTCAACTCCTGGTCATAGTCGAGCGCATAGAAACCGATAACATCAACTTTGGTCTTTTTTTCTTCTTCTCGCACATTCAGTGGTACATAAAGTTCATGCATTGCGCCAAGAGCTGATACCAATTCTGCTTGTGGATATTTTTTATGTGGTAAAGTTAAAATCAACGGTGCTTTCATACCAGTTTTCAAAGCTCTGCAACAGCAATTATTGTATGATATATAAATTTTTTAATATCATTGTAATACAAAAGGAAGAAAGGAATTGTGCAAAAAGGTTTCTATTCAAATATATCTAGATTTTGAACTTTTTGCATTAAATTTGCCTATCATTTCGGACTGCCTTTTACTTCTACCTAAACCTAGAATAACAAAATTTATTCCTTTCCCAATTAGATAAAAGATGGTGAAATCCGTTTACTTACAATTTCATACCATTTCGAGCAGCTATGCCGAAACGGCGCACATCATCGTGATCTCGATTAACTGGTCCTGTTCCTGCAAAAATCAGCTTTCTTGATGGAAGGAAATTCCCATCAACCAAAATAAGTGTTGTAGCATTTTCGATATCTTTATGAATCTGAAAGGAAAATCACATCGAAAATCGCATGTTTCGAAAATCACGTCCTAACATATTTCAAAAATGCTATATTTCAGCTACAATTATAAAAAATAAGACTGAAATAGAGGAAGTACATGAAAATAATTCTAAAATTGATCAAAATTTAATAAAACGATATTAAAAAAATAATGTTCTATGATAACCTCAGAGTAGGCAGTAATGCTTGGTAACAATGGTTTCAGAACTTCATATTTTCCGCTTTCCGAAAGGGAATGAGCTACGTAGACAATTCCGTCATAAGCATTATCGGTTATTGATTTAGCAGCGGATATTTGTGTTGATAAGTAACTGAAATTTAGGGAAAGATTTAATATCATTAATCCATTTATTCCATATGATTAATTCTCATAGAAGTTAATAAATTTTGAAGCTAAGATGATGTCATTAATCTGAATTGCAAATTTCACGAATCCCAAGATATATTTTCCAAAGGACGAGCACGGGAAATTTCCTGTGAATTTTCAAGTAAATAGGGTCAAAGTATTAGATAAAAAAAAAAAAAAAAAAAAAAAAAAGTGAACCTTTCGATAGATGGAGATGATGACATTTTCAGTTATAAAGCAGCGACAGTAATGGAAAGGAGTGTGATGAGGGAACTGATGGGTTGATTATCGTCACTCATAATATGATTATTGGGCGGAACTAAGACTAGACCAAATATGACTGCGTATGGAGAGAAAGATTTGATGGATGGGCTGTCGGGCAGTTCACTGGGGATAATTGTTTTGCATTGCATATGGCAATGAATGAGTAAACAGACTGAGTGCAAAGTACGATGGAAAGACCAGGCACAAGTACTGGAAACTTGTCTAGACTGGCTGCGAAATCAGTGTCGGGTCATATTTCATCACAGTTAGCTCCTGTCATTCTGTACACTTCATCATCAATTCACACTCCGTAATCATCTCCAACTACTGCCAACAAATTTCCCTTCCACTCTCTCCTACAGAAATTCACCAACACTCGCTGGTATCGGCAAAAAGCAGTTCCTATTCACAACGAGAATATCTACTCCACCACTTTACTTTTACACACTCTCCATCCAGTACCAAATTTGTAGCTAATGCCATAATGTAAACAGCATTCAAAAATTTGTCGATCAGCTTATCGAAATGAAGGAGAGACTGTCTGGTAAACCGACATACTTTTTTTTTATACTATAAAAATATGTCCAGATAATCAAAATATCTTTGCATTATAGCAATACCTCAGAATAATTAAGTAAATTCATAAGGATTGTTATACTTTAATATTTGTTAGATGAATGATTTGTTACACTCAAAAAATAGTCTAATGTGACAATCATTAATCACACTCTCATACTCTGACCTAACCTTATCTGTGACATTCAGATATCTGAGACAGATGAATGTCAGTATACTGTAAAGAATCCCCAGTCTAATCGTATCCGTAATTAATGGATTGTAAAGAAGCTCTAGCTGCACAAAGGCCAGTGGCTAAATATTGTAAATATACTCCCACTATATAAACTGAGAGAATCTCAGGGATTCAACTATTCATTCAACAGTCATATATCTACTCATCTGCGCAACAATACTCGACTTGTATCAGTTCAACAACTGGTGATGATCAACTCTGATATTCCCTAACAATTCTCTTATAACATGTATAAAGAATATTTCCCCCATCTACCAACAAACCTTTACCAAAAATATCCGACTGTGCCTACAAAATAAAAAACTTTTACAAGACAGACTTCCAACTACAACATTCACCAGCACGCAACATTTGATGCAGAACTAAATCTTTACTGATTATATAAAGCAAAAATTTTTAGAAATAACGAACTTGCAATTGAAAGGACATATATCTGTGCTTACGACAATGTAATGCGGCATTCATTGTTGCAATTTTTCATGAATACCATAGAAAAGGTAATTAAACAACGGAATAAGCACTAAGGAGAAAGTAAAGTGAAATGGAGTTTAACAAAACCATACAACCACCCACGTGTGTGTATGCTTAAAATGGAGTTCACTTTGCGAAGAAGACGGTATCATACATGAAAAATGGAAGATACGTGATTCGAATTCGAAAATGTTTGCTTGGAGTTCGAAATGAAACAACAAAACATTTCGAAAACTGAAAAGCGAGATGACTGGATAAAGCATGAAATCATCTTATTTCATGAAAGAAGCGATAAAAAATAAAAAAAATCCGTTCAAGTCAGAATTACAATGAAAAAAAGACCATTGATCAATCTATCATTTCAGCAGAGAGAAGACGGCTTAGGTATCTCTTTAAGAAAAAAAAAGTGAAATTTATAAATTTAATCAATAAAAGCTCAATTCCTCTTTATCTGAGGAAAATTTAAGAAGTACTACTTCAGAAGAGTGAAACAAAATTTATCAAAACACCGATAATATTGAGAAACCCTTACATAAAAGTTGCGTAAAATGTTACAGATGAAAGATCTGAGGAAAATGAAAAACTGTGTCACGTAATGACCAATAACTTCGAAACAATTTGCAAAAAAGATAAAACCAGCAACACTTTCATCAAACTTTTTAAAGCATTCACTGACAGCCTACGCGAGTATTAAACATAAAGGATCTCCTTTCGCCTATCTTCGAAGAGAATTCTCAAAACCACTGCATTTCAAATGAGGTCACACAAAGACAAAACTATTACGATGACAGGTATATCAGTTCAAATCACAAAATTTTAAGTTATTCATACCATCGAGCTCAGTGAAGAAAGCATGTTTTGAAACCCGCAAAAAGTATTCTAGCTCGATCCTGCTGCATCAAATTAACTCGGAAGATAACCTTGATACACGATTATCTCGCATAATTCGACAAAAATCTAACAACAGCATATTTTTATCCAAGATTGAATTTGATATACGGAATCTCTACATCCTCATCATCCTTATTATTGGCTATTACTTCAAGAACAATTGATTGCACATGATCTGGAATCTTTTTTCTTGTCACTTCCTCCACGACCTCTTTCATGCTAAAAATTAAAAGTTAGTACCCTTCATTCTTTTATCACTGTTTAAGAAAAAGCTATAGAAAAAGCTGTTTCTCTCTTATCCTTCATCGTTCCGTTTTGTTCCCGAACATAATAAAAATAAAATAGCCAGTGCAATCAATACTTATACCTTATAACAACTTTGTGATAAAGCTAGATTTATTTCCAACCCATACAGTGAACAATTTCCCTCATAAAAATGCCGAAGAAACTCACTCTTGCTCCAAGCGCTCCATTCTTTTATCACTGCTTAAGAAAAAGCTATAGATAAGTGACACTCCACATGACATCATCGTAACATCCAGTCCGGTTTCCTCCTATAAATTACGGGTACAAACACAACAAATAGCAATACCATTTTTACATTGGTATTTGAGAATTTACTGGCTGTTAGAAGAAAAAATTTCCACGAATTTGCAGTCTCGGATTTCAGCAAGCATAATCCATAACAATTATCTAAAACAAAATGACAGAAGAAAGTTTCAAATGTTTCGTCCTCAGAATCAAGTTTTCTTTGGGTATGAGATCGGATATTTTGGGAGAAAAATTAAAATGGATGAAGATGCGACTTACTTTGATCCACTGAATTAATTCCTTCATTTTTTTCGGTCCTTGTACTTCGAATCGGTCCCACAGCGTAAAATATCCATCCGCACACTGTAACGGGCAAAAATATATATATATCAGTAAGAACCGGGAAAAAATCTAACTTCATATTTGAAGCATAAATATAGAAAAACAAATCCAAAACCTTGAATCCAACCTTCTTCTTTGGCGCTGCGATTGGCTCCGAAAATCCGAAAAATGGTAGGGCTAAATTCAAAAAACCGTTCTTGAAAAGTTCCAACGGGACATTTGGTAATCTATGTCCATCACCAATCATTTTATACAGCTCAACGCAGACTAATCCAGCTACAGCGGCTGTTGTCGTCGCTATAGCCGGGATTATGCGACCAGCAATCTGTTTCGTCTGAATTAATTTTAGTTTCAGTTTAAAGACCTTCCATTGTAAAAGAAAACACAGATCGCATTAGCGAAACTCTTGCCGGCAATTTTATCTTCCTTAGAGTACAAGGTAAAAAACAGTTCACGTCTAAAAGCCCTTACTTTCATAACATCTGCTGGTGTGATTTGGTAATTATCAGCGCGTAAATTTGAAGCTGCAGTGATAAATTCCATGTGATGATTAGTATCATCATCTTTTTCAAAGTCAATCGGAATCAATGACTTCGTTGTTTTTTTGCTCAGTTTAGCCAAATTCATCATGACCGATTGCAATTTTTCATCGACGTCATCTAAAATATATGAAAGTTACTAGTGAAAGTTAAAAGTTAAAAAGTAATACAGAAGGTGAGGACTCGTCCCTTAAAAGTCCTCATTTGTTCAGTGAAGAGAAAATCACGTTTACCATCAGCGATTGCCTTTTCTTCTTGTTTCGCTTCAGCTTCAGTAACAGCTATCTTTATATCAGACTTTGGCATAAAAGGTGGCGGATGGATCTGAAAACACAATATAACCTGATGGAAACGTAACGTCATCTAAAATATATGAAAGCTACTAGTGAAAGCTAAGAGTTAAAAAGCAATACAGGAAAGTGAGGAATCATTTGTTGAATGTTCTCATTTTTCAGTGAAGAGAAAATCACATTTACCTTCCATTAAATCTTCTAGCACAATAGTAAACAAACTTGTAAGTTTTCACATCATTCCGAACTTACTTCATTTAAGACAGCCAAAAATTTTCTCTTGTCAATTATTGGTGCAATACCATATTGTTGCGCTCGAAGGATCGATGCAGCCCAAACAAAATTGAAATGTTCTGGCTAGAATACGAAACTACAAGATAATTACCTTTAAAAAAATTACAATAGTGTACGATTATTTAACGGTATCGAACAATAAAAAGGATGCTGTAATAAGTTAAATTTTTCATAAGCTAGATTTCATAATAAATATGACAGCAGGCATATCTAAGTCATAATTCGTCTGGTGCCAAAAATTTCAATTGATTTTATTACTCTAACATATAACATAATGAATTTTTACCTCATCTGGATTGAAATCTAGAACATGTGGACAACGTTTACTACCTGACCAAAATTTAATCCCCTGTTCGGTCACTTGATCAGACGGAAACGTATGCAATAATTGTGCAATCATATTGTAGAAGTATTCCTACAAAAAACTCATAAGAGCTTTAAAAAAGTGGTCGTTTTGTAGCTCAATTAATTTAAAGATCACAGAATCCGCAAACCTGGAACTTCATCCGGGCCCACTTCACGCAGTCTTCTGGACTATGTGGTCTTTCGCGGATCAAAGCTTCTTCTACTTTGGATAATATATGTAGCTGAAATTAGTAGTCTTAAGCAGTATGACAGAGACTCATAAACCAAACCTTGGGAAAAGTTATCAACAATTTTTAGCAATCTCTTGTTCAGTTCCTTATAAACTTTGGACAGGTATCGCCATCAAAACATCGAAAACTTCACAATTGAACGAAATATATAAATATAGCTAACTCGCTGAGTTGTGTTCATTTGATCAACCCGCTGCAAGAAGCCGCGTTCATCAGATATAAATTGATTTGCTGTTTCTGCTGGAGTTGTGAAAAGGCCTTCAAATAAATCTCGTGCCCATTGTATGGTATGTTGAATTTCATTCGGGAAATTCTTCAGTGTACAAATTGGAATGTCTTTTTCCGGCGGATCAACCGATGAACTAGAAAGTGAAATAAATTCATGTGACAAATGTTTTGCGCAAAAATCTGGGACCAGAACTGTACTAAAAATATTTCATTGTCCTGGTTAAAGTGCAAGTCAATCTGCATCTTAATATGATTCTTGACATACCAAAAAAAATTGGTGGAATTAGTTGAAAAAGTGATTCCGTAAAGACATTACCTGTAAGATTCAGTAAGATGAGGATAAATCACTTGCGTGTTACCCTTCGTACCCATCGTTCCAGAATCAAGGAGCGGCAAACGATAGTAAATACAGCGACGATCCATATATCGACCTAAAATAAAGGAAGAAGTTTTCCGAAGCTGACGAAATCCAAAGCGAGTATAGCAAGGTGAAAGCAATATATGGAAAGAAAAAAAGACATTTAGAAAAAAATTGCACATGACAAATGAAATAGATAAATGCAGCAGTGTGAGATCGTCCCTGCACCATGCTGTAGCCATTATGTTATATCATGAAACAATTGTGTAGAGAAGTAAAGTATAACAAACGTGAATCAACATTGTCGAGTGCATTCAGTACACCGTTGAGATCGTTGAAAAAATCATCAGTGAAGATGCTCTCCGTATCGGCACCAACACGCTCCGAAAGTGCGTCAATTTTAATATTAGGATTGAATTTCTTTACTGCTTTAACAGCTACCTCAGACTTTTTACTCTAAAAAAAAGTTTTATTTTTAATCCAAGAAAAACTGGACAAAGATTTTTTCACTCTCAAATTCGAATAACTGGACGTAAACACTTAACCTGGGTAAGCACTATACATTCAAGAAAACTTACGCCAAGATCACTTCGCCTAAACAAAAACTGTCGATTAAGATTACTGATTTCAATCTGATCCATGTCTGTTATTTTCAGTTTACCATCAGGTCCACATGCTACACCCATCATGGCTAAATTCTTCAATAATTCACATCCAATAGCACCTGCAGTGGACGGAAACAAAGGCTTATGTTCAGTTCACAAATAGACAAAAGATATAAAGCAAGAGTTGTCGACGATCTAGTTCCAAAAAAAAAAAAAAACTCAGCAGCAATCCACACCTGCGCCAACAATGAAATATTTCTGTTTCAGAAGCGCTTCCTGATAAGCTCGTCCAAATACAGCAATTTGACCGTCATACTGACAGTTTTTCTGCAAATAAGTAGATGTTAAGAAGCGTATTTGATGATCGTTACTACCTGTAATTTAGAAGAAAGGATCACATGAAATGCAATTCTGCTGCTTTCGATGAATATCCAAACAATTCTAAAGATATCATTTTTTTCAAACCATCCCTAGCACCTTATTCACATAAAACTAGATGAAACTCTTTTTAACTTTGAAACTTCTCATGAGTCTCAAATCCGAAACCTACACTAAAATCTGTTGAAACCCATTATACTTACGGAAAGTTGAAAGATTACCATTTCGCAATCATTAGTCGTCAGCTTGTTATTATCAAAAGGTGACCAATCGCCTGGCAACGCTTCTATGCAGTCAATGTAAAGAAACTGTTTCAGCGGGGTCATATGATGCATAACAGCTTTCATTGCTTCCTGCGCAGCGATGCCACCAACAATCGATGCAATTGGTGCAAGATTACCACAAGCCTTAAAAATCCTCAATTCTATTTCCCTTGTCCAGCTGTTATGTGCTCTGTGAGTTTGTAAACGAAATGCATCCATCCTCTATATATTAGCACGGCAAAACAAAAAACATTGAAGCAACTACTTACAAGCGTAACGCTCTATAAATTTATACAGGAAATCTAGAACTTATTCTGCGGATTTGAAATTCTTTTGGAAACATTTCCAAAAATCTGAAACAACGGTATGGTAAATGACTAGAAAACTTATCATTCGGCACAAATAATATGGAAACAACCTGATAAGTAAAGATCCTTAGCAAATTTTCGTTTAATTCGACACCAGATGGTACTTCAATCTTGAGAAGTTCAACATCCTCATCGCTCCGTGGTGCAGGGCTTCGTTTATGCTAAATTTTAGTTATAAAGCTTGTTAAGAAATGGAAATCTTTCTTAAACTCATTTTAAAACGAAAGCTAAGAATGAGAGTTCGTACTCAGCATTTTTAATAAGAAAATTTATCGTTAACAGATCTTCCGTACTAATCAGTTTCAGTGGTCATTGTTGCTTGTAATAAAACATAAGCTTTATTTCACAACTTAGGAAACAAATATCAATAAAAACTAACAATACCTTATCTTCAAAGGAATGCAATGCTTGCCATAAGGCATGGAGCTGGGAGGGATTTTCGAATTTTGCGAAATCCCACATTAATATATCCGGTTCATTAAGTGATTCCTTCAGCGATTTGTGCAAAACTGTAGAAGGCACTTTAATTTGTATAAAACGTCCACCCTCCACATAAGGGGAAAACTCAGCAGCGACCTTACCGATATTGAACACATTTGGCTCTAAAGTTTCATTTAGTCATTGACAACATTTATAAAAATTAATATAATCCCACCAAATAAAAATTTGTTATGATTTAAAGAGAGGATAGACAATTTCATACCAACTCCCAGTTCTTTGTTGGCTTAATTTTTCGCCGCCTTGTACAAGATTTCCAGAGTGGAATTTATCTGTGATCAGCAAAATACAGCTTAGTCCAGATATGCACAATTTTAACACGACTTTTAAACAAAAACTAACTTTTAACTGTGATTTTGAGTGGTTCAATACCATTTAACTCAGTCATCCCTTTGACTTCCGAAAACGTGACGTAATCGCCATCCTCAAGACCATGCATCACATTATCTAACGTTGTTACATCACCTGTCTCCGCATCTACATGCTCAATCAGTAACTAAAACAGACAAATTTATAGCAGTCTTTGGATAAACATATCTCAAAAATCCTCTAAAAACTCGAAATGAAGTGCCAAACTTACTTCCTTACATCGTTCTCCATTTAAGTCATTTACTTTGAATTCTGCACCCACGTCGACGAATATAAAACCGAACAGTCCCCGAGAGTCAGTAGTTATGAAACGACGATTGTATTTGCGAGTCCAATCGTTCACCATCAGCTGTGTGGAGAGCGGTGCATCAGTGAGCACTGTTAACTGAAGAAAAATGTAAAGTAAATAGATGAAAATTCAAGAAATAACAGAAAATTTTTCTAAAAAAATAGAAAACAGCTTGAAAGGTCTGGCAAATAGAAGCTTTAACCTTACTGATTAACAAATAACTTGAAAAAATTCTTACAAATTTGTATCTCAAACCAAGAAGAATAACATTTAAATATAGCATTGATGCTCGTTGTTTCAAAAAAGAGAAACATGACGTACGTCAAACTGTTTTATGAAATTTTCACTTAGTGGCTCCATTGATAGATGACAAGTGACACTGTCATTCAGTTCGGCCAAGCGTTCAAAACTTGCTTCCGCTCGATTTCTTCCAATATCCGATTCCTTCAGGTAATACTAAAATAATTCTTCTAGCAATCAGTGGTATGACAGGACAAACATTTATATATAATCATTACATCAAAAATTTATACAACATAAATTATTTACCTTCTCACTATTACACAAACCATCTATTTTTCTGATTCTCTTAATTTTTTAGAATAAAACAATAACTTCTGGCTAAATTGTCCTCAAATACCTTGATTCCTGCTCTCAGATCACACCAATGATGCTGTCTGTATTATCTAAGAGTAGGAATCATGATAGTTGAGACCAACCTGCGCGCTCAAATCTAGCCATTTCGTATCACGTGTGTCATGGATTGTTACTTGACGAATACCACCAAGAATCAAATTTTTAGCGACTTCTACACCAACTGAACCAATGCCTGATATCAACACAGATGCTTTTCTCAAGTGCATCATTGCCGATTCACCCAGAGCATAACTGAAAATGGAATTTCTAAAATCCAACAGAACATACATTCATTATTTAATCTGTTGTGTTTTATCACTTGATTATTTTGTCACACAACGTAAGACCCACAGATGCTGGAAAAATAATAAGATATAAAAACTCAATCAAAAGATTTATATTTTGTCGAGATCTTTGCACAAGCAACGTAACATACATTTGCCGCGAGTAAAGATTTTTATCCAGGATAACATCATCATTATCTGCCATACCATTTTCACCGTTTACACCCATTTTTGCGAATTCGATTGGTGAATCGATTTGGCGCTGAAGAATGGTGTTTTTAAAGCACCTCATTTGAAAAAAATAAAAAGAGAAAACGAAAATGTGCAAAAAAAACCTAATGTTGATGGTGATAGTATATATCACTAAAGTAGAAAAATACAATTTGAAAAGAATTCAAAGTTAGTTCAAATGACAAAAGCAGCAAAAACGGCTATATCAAGCCACTAAAAAGGGTTTAGATTAAAAAAAAGAAGTGTTTTCTAATCCTTCTCTTGAGCAGAAATTAAGAATCGTTCTTTCATCAAATTATCCACATAAGAACTTGCCAGTTCACAGATAAAAGAAGCAGCTGGAAGGAAAGGGGATCTAGATATAAGATGCATGAAGACTAAATGAATAATTTGTATCCAATCCTCTACGATCGAAACATTGAGACACTTTTGAAATTGAAATACGGACGGTGTGACTCACGCTATGTAAAGATGGCGCACATCAGGTATTAACAAAAAATTACGAAATTAAAGTTTGATCATGCATCTGCTGTTATGAACTTTCCATAACAGAATTTTTAAGATGAGCGAGTCTTATTAAATGTATCGCCCGACAATATAACACCATTTGCATAAATATTAAACTTATATTTCCAGCCTTCTTGGCAAGTTTTAGGAAGCTAGTGCAGCAGACAGTATACAAAGATAGGTTGAATTTTACCCAAACAAAACAGTTGCAGGTGATTAGAAATGCCTTAAACAAATATTAAGCAAAATTTAAAAGAATGCATGAGTCGTCTTATCATTTTATCATAAAAAAGGTATGATATTTACGAACTATACGCATCACTTCGTTTTGAGAGGTATTTTATAGTTGTACAGTTGATATCGGCAATCAATTTTAGCAGTGCATAAGGCACGTCAGTACATACACACCATCAGTACAATGTACGAAACATACAATGTTCACTGGTGGTAGTGACGATAATTAGGGGACGCCCTTCCCAGCGACTAATTTATGAAAACTTTCTTGAGATCGTGAATTCCATTTTCTTGTTGTAAAAATATTAATTTCAATGTTCCAAAACAGATAAGCCGTCATAATTGCCGACATCAGTTTTGAAAGAAACTATTAAGCAGAAAATATGAGGCAATGAGATGTGCAAATGAAAATACACTAACTATAGTAAATCTTAACGCTAATTTCAAATTACGATTTCTTTCAAATCAGCGCTTACTCGAACTGAAGCCTTCCAACGATAAATTAACATGACTTGAGTAGAAAAATATTTACAAGGGATGATTCTGCACACTGTTGAGCCAACAACATTAAATAATTTGTAAAACATGATTTCGAAAAACATCATCCCAATACTTATTACAGCGTAGAATGTTATTAAAACTACACCATATAACGTATTTAGAGAGAGACCAGAAGCTAAGTTTTTAAGAAATTCAGCACGTCGAAAAGACCCAAAAGATGCAGTTCAATATGAAACATGAAGTGGACTAAATAAAAAAGTCAAACAACTGGCTCCTGTTTCATTCAGCAGCATCTAAAATCTAGAAGTAGTCGTGGCATTATGACGCACTACTGTGGACGACAAAAGAAATACGAGGACCCTTAGAGTATGTGTCAGCGAGGATTACTGATATACACATTACTTCAGTTAATTTGTTATCCCTTTACACTCATCCCTATCCCTCGACCAAATATTAACTTGACATCCTTCTATTTATAAACTTGTAAAGTGTCATCCCACTCGTTATTTTAAATACTTTTCATACGGAGTAAATAATCTCTGTTATAACTAGCATTTCTTATCCAAAAAATAAAGGTTCCATATTTCCGATATATTCTTACGTAATGAGATGGATGCCGTCCCATACTGTTTATTGATACTAAATTCACCAACTTTTACTCCTCAATCTAACTACTACTTTTTAGCTTGTTTTGCCTTATCCTATATAACTCTGAAAACCAGTACCATTTCAGAACGGATTATTTTTGAAAAAGGAAACATTGATCTATGCCCTTTTTCCATTTTTCAGGATGCTAATAATGATGACAGAAAAGCGAAGCATATATTCTTGTGCACTTCCGTCGAAATATAACAATCAGCTCTCTCACACTCACTACATTAGGTATGAATTAACTTTAAAGGAGACGCAGACTTATCCTAAGCTTATGAAGAAATAATCACAATAAATTTTGTTCACTAAATTGATATCTCAAGAAAAAAAGAAAAGAAAACAGAACAAAAAGAAAAGCAGAAAAAACTGAAAACTTAATTTGAAACCTTTTTAAGAAATACAGAACATGAAGTTCTGAAAAAAGAATATATATCATCCGGTTTCTCGTACTGACCGTAAAAAAACGGAACGTGACACAGAGGAAAAACGCACATCGTACGAAGTCGTCTAGCCCAACCTGATGGCTGAATGTCAGCAAAATTTCCAGATTTTTTTCAAGATCATTCGGGCAAAAGTTTCAGTTCGTGAAACACTTTTTTGCCATATTTTAAAGATATAAGAAATGCGAAGCTGCTATATTTTATTGATGAAAGAGATGGTTGAAACCAAAGGCAATGTGCTTTTGTCCTACGGTTATTTGTGAGCAATCTTAAACTTGCACAGTGCATTCTTGATTATGCTCTATCAGAGATATTTTATGCTCGACATTCTTTGAATTCACAGAAAACCTGGTTTATGTAAATCATTTAATATAACACCTTCGCATTCGTTTTCTTTGGTTTCAACCATCAGTTCAGGCATCAAGATGACTTACAGCAGCAATGTTTTTCGAATTGGTATTGGTCAGCTTATAGTCTGCATACATCCAACAATGCACACAGTGACACGGAAGATCGACTCTAAATTTGGGAAGGAAAACTTCCACTTTTGCAAAAAATGTAATAGAAAAAAAACTACCAGGGAATTCCCGAAAAATTCAATATTCAGATATAAAACCTCAATATATGCTGTCTAATAAAAAGTCAAGTACTATATTAAAGGGTTATTTAAAAAAATATAAAGTTAACAACTAAAAAATCATTCCTTGCATGTTGCAGAAGTCAGATGTAACTTGATAAGCTTACCTCCTGAATTCTCGGCCGCTTCTGGGCTGGTTCAGGCAAAATGGCTTCCTTCCTGTTTTCGCTTGCGGGATCACCCGAAAACATCAAGTCCTGACAGATACACTGAAATAAAGGAGGTTATATACTGGATTTACTGCTCCAGAACGTGCAGCACATGGTACGTCAACTACTATGCCATGAAAATTCATTAAATTGTTCCATGAATTGATTTCTAGGCACAGAGTGTCTGAATGTGCTTCAGGCGTGAGGAAGATCTGGAGGTCGCGATCGTCAGAGACGAAATCTGCACATCTTGAAAACAGTAAGTCGAAACTGCTTTGGAAGACTTCACATACTTCGCTTGAAGCTATGAAAAGGAGAAATGGACGAGATAGACAGACGATGTCTTATTCGTGGAATCCTTACAAACTTATCTGTTTAACAGTAATATACATAGACATACACAACATATGCACACTGAATGATATAACTTCCAAAACTCATCGGGAATAATAAAATTCAACATGTTTCATCAGTACTACTCACTTAGTAAAATATAGAGTAATGCAGCTGCATGATAATGCAGTGCACTGACTTCTCGAAATAGAATGGGGGGAGGGGAGAAGGGGGGGACCGTAGTCGGACCACCATAACCAACATCCAGTTATGCATATGAAACAGATTTTTTGAATTCGAACCCTCCAAGTCCACCTAACCAATACATTGGGCATCCTCCTACTTTGTTCGAAATCTTTCGGAAACTCATTCTTCTTCAGCTTCTGTGATTAAACTCTGTCATCTATGCAAGGACAGGTAATATGCTGAGTCTGATTTCGCGCAGAATAACCGATTCCATCCTTTTGTAAAATCAAGTCAAGCAAAAGAATCAATTGACCCACCACTAAAAAGTAGTCAAGCCATCGACAACAGAATAATCTAGAAGTTTCTCCGACCAAATGTATAGCAGCTCAGTTACCAAAAGAAGATGAAACCAACCTGAACCAATCGTTATTTGTTCGCACTCTTCCTGCTCGCGACAAGTTTCCCGAGCACAGCAACGGACAATTCTGGAAATGCGTGGATGGACGGCTATAGATTATTTATATTAAGCTCTGCTTCAGTACCTATTTCCCAATTATGCATATCTGACAGAATGAAATTCCTAAACGTAATTTGAGAGAATTCAGTGCTACAGACCTGCACAGTACCCGCATCATTCTCCCACGTAAACCTTATTGAGACAAGAGACCAATGACAAGGAGAATTCAGCAGGATATTGCCATACTCTCATCCCTTAACCCCGCACGCACCGCATAACTGATCGCATCACTCTTATTCCCTTACCACCATCGGAGTAGTCGTTGCATACCTTCATCGAATTACTGCAGCTCAAAATTGCTGCAGCTACGTTAGACTTATTCCTAAAGTTTTAGAACTATTAATGTTAAGATTAATAAGTTTCTTTCACATTTCTCGCTGTCACTCACGCTACACACCAGTTTGCTTTCCACACGGGATATGTCCTTTCCCTTCACTCTTCCACTTGAACTTGTTTTTGTCCTGTAATGGTTATGTCTGTAGGGAAAGCTAACCTGGTGAATTCGTTTCTCAGCGATATAGATTTATTCCTGATGGAAATTGTTCTTCACAATATTATTAGTTAACATCAAAAAGGGGTAAAATATATATATGTATATATATAACACGATGAATTGGTAAGCAATGATGAGTTATACAAAAAGCAAGTAATATAATCAACTAATAAATTCCTCGTCGTCGCCTTCGATAATAATTTGATTGTCGGTTAGTTGATAAGCCGTTGAGTTGGGGATATGTTACGGGAACTGCATTTAGCGAATAGAAGAATATCGTAGTTTGTTGTCCAGTGTGGCGGATATGTGAAGATGTCGTTGTTTGTGGTTTAGTCGTGGAGAATAAGCGAAGAGGATGTATCGTCTGCTCGATTGTAAAAACTGAACTGTTTCGGATTTTTCCATATGTATATATATGAGGACTGGGGAGGAGTTTGTAAGCTTTATCGGGATTATCATGGAGGTATGGCTAGTCTTTGGCATCGTCCATTGTGTAGGTACAATTATGTCATTGTCCATGGTGTAGATACGGAGACTCTTTTGTTTTACGCTGTCCATTGTTAGCTTATATCTTCTTCATTGTTTTAATTTTACAAGATTTCATCACCCTGTCTGTTAGATATTGTGGAAATTTTATTTGAACATAGCTTTAATTTCGGTAATCCTTTAATTTCGGTGATCCGACAATGTCTGCTAAGTAAGCTTTGTGCATCTGTCACTTTCTACATGTAAATAATTTACATATGTAATTATAGTTTACTTTGTGTACGTCAGTAGCCATTGGGTTACAGTTATAACAAACCATTGAAAGCCTATGTTCCGACTAGCAACAGTAAAGCGTGCTAATACAATAAAGCTTGGAAACGTAACATGAATGAATGAAGAAAAATCAAAATCGATGGTCTAGTTCCGCTTCTGCATTGAATTCAGCTGCTGTTAAGTAATCAAATCGAACATTATCAGGGCGAGCAGAGTGTCGGGAAAATTTTATGGAGAAGTTACAATTCTCTAGGGGTCAACTGAAGCGGTGTAAAGTCATTCGTAAATCTTCTGTAAATGTAAAACTTTTTTCACATCAGAGAATAGTCGTTGGCTTCAACTATGAGAAATCAATAAATATTCGCATTGTTCTTAACTTACTGAGAAAGACTTTACTACGTGACATAGCCTGGTATCATATCTATTTTATTTTCTTATATCACTGCCAAACATTTTTAGAGTATTTCAAATATAATTTTTCATGTTAAATTCTTTATAATGTTTCAAAAAAGTCACTGCCACTTGGAAATAGTTACTTGTAAATCGCTGCGTTAATTCTTAAATGTCTTTTCAAGCGGCATTCAGAAAACCAACCACGCACGTGTTATTGTGTTGTTTGATTAATAAGGGTATTTTAAATTTAATTTTTTGATGCCTCAGACAACGAGGTCGTTATCATAAAAATGAGACTGTTATTGCAATAAATTTCGCACTTGTTCTTCGACAAAGAGGAATTCAGCTTCATCATATGCAATAAGAATTTCATTTCTGTGTTTGTCTAAATACACTTTAGGGATTCTGATTCATATCCATGCAGGGGATTTCGATGTTACCCCTGAGGCGGTGATAGTCAGAAAATAAATGAAATAACAGTCAGAATAGATGAATTTTAGAATTTATACTGGAACTTCTTCTATGGACTGTATAACAAGATTAACATTGATTAATTCAAACCACATGAGAAAATCATCACTGATAAAAAGTTCGACATTGATCGCGTCTAAATTCTTGCACAATACAGATATTCATTCACCACAAACATGTATCGCACCAGTTGCATCGATCCAAGCGGTTCCCGCGTATATTTTCTTATCGTTACCAAAGTGACATCTGGAAAACGCAAACAGTAATTGAGACTTAGTCAAAATTCAAAAAGCAATTTGTCGAAAAAACTCAGGAATCGGATATCGAATTGCAATAATTCCTCATTTCCTCTCGAATCAAATTTTGGGATCTTATCACATTTCGAGGATTTAGAGACTTGGGAGTTCTATCTCATCTTCAGTTATCTCGAAGTATTAGAACGCAATGTGCATTGCGATGTGCATTAATTGAATTCCTTTTTACCTGTAGATGTGTATCCCAGCATCACCACAACGCATATCATAATTACCTTCTCTCCAAATCGCGTATTTCTTGATGTGTAACGATTTATTCATGATGTCATCATATTCTGTTCCATTAAAACAACCTAAATCGCAGTAAAATTCGATCCTACTGATAGATGGAAATCCCGTTCGCAAACATGCGTAATAATGGAATTGAAGTAATGCAAATTATTGTGCATTTATATTAATTTAGAACAGCTGATCTAGTGATGCGCATATCAGTAAAGTGGTAGCAGATCAAAAAAGCAAAATGAAACCTTTATTTTCAATTCTTGCCCTTTTGCCATTATTGTAGATATAACAGTTCTTGAGTTGTCCGTGTTCCAACAGAAAAAGCCCTTCTTTCAAAGTGTCACCATTTTTATCTAAGCACGCTATGAACCTACAACTTTGAATGTCATAGGAATAAAGAATAACATAAATTTGGAGTGCAAAGCAAGTATTTGAGGTAAACAGTTGGGCTTAAAGCGAAGTGGTTTTCCTGGATTGTGACTTGAAAAGGTAATTGCTGTTGAAAGGATATTGTCTTCCCAATATTTGATTTCCTTCCTCAGTTTCAGCACCATGAATTTTAGGAAGTCTATTGGTTGTTTCCAGACATTTATTTAAACTTACTTATTCGTGATACATGAAATAACAAAATGATTGTGATAGTACTCTTCTTGACCATTGCATTTATGAATGTCCTCTTCTCCGGATCCTTCCTCACTTTTGACATCATCGTCCATACAGGAATACTCGATATCATTTTCCCAGAATGATGGCGTCATAAGAGGTATCAAAGTTCCACGATCGCTTACACAGTTCAGTACCTGATAAGTCTGAAGTTATATTAAATGCACTCACAAAATCCCAAATTGTATTTCCAAAATTTATGAAAATTTGATTCAGAGAAAGAAGGATGGAAATGAGTTATGTACTCGACTTCAAAATAAACTTGAACTGAGAGTAAATCTGAGAAATAACATACGGTCAATAAATTTGAGAGAATAATGAATGAATACGATTTCCCTCAGATTTAAGCCAGAAAAAACTATAGGAGTTTAAAAACGAAGGCTGTTGAACTTTCAACTAATTCTTCCGAGCTTGTAGATTTGGCACTAGAAAATTATCTTAAATGTTTCTTGACTCATCGTTTTTGTATAAAGTGATTTTTGTCCGGGGTCTGGACAGCCGAAATTCTTTTTCCCTCTTTTTTTTTTTTAAATTGCTACAGTTGATAATACTGATAATAAAAATAAAAATCAGTAAACAATCGAAACAACGCAGATCATCTCTATGGATTTTGCAATTGCTGCCTCATCCAATATCATTTTAAATAAAAATAAAGGAACCAACCTCAATTTTACCCTTTCTACATGTCACGTTGAAATGTTCATCTTGAATCCAAACGAAATTTTCAGGATAATGTGACCCTTGATCGATGCACTGTGAACTGGCCGGTAAAAAATAGTTTAACAGATCAATTAGAAGTATTGAATGTTTGTAAAAAATAAGAGAGTAAGATTTGTTGAACATATTGAAATTCCAGGATTATCTTTTCTTTGAGATCTGTTTTAAGTAATCGTCCGTCTATCCGCCAGTCCAGTTAGTGTTACTTGTCCATCATTTCGGCATTCTTTCTATCTCAACTTTCCTTAGAACTTTTCCCATTGAGAAAGCAATGCGAAATGAGATCACAGCTCTTCACTTCCCACCTTGAAACATCTCCCATACAGACACACTCAGATTTTTACAGCAACTTTCGTCGTCGTCATTTGTTACCTACCACTACTAAAACACAATCTTTCTCACTTTTTAACATCAAAAAAATTTATAAGTTTTAAATTGACTATCAACTTTCTCTTATAACCAAATGCAGGCTATTATTATTATTGAGTATCTAACAAATGACTTCATCAGTCCAAAATTCCCATTCGTTTGACTATTTCCATCATTTCAATATTATTTCTGGTTGTGACAGATACTGGATCAGGTCAAATGCCGGATTTGGAGCTCTGGAAGAAAAAGAAGGAAAACATATTGTTGCTGAATAACTATTCACAAAAATAAATTTTGAAATAAAAATTGTTAAAAGCTATAGAAAGAAATGAATGCCATAAATTTTCAACCGAAAGTTGTCGAATTCAAAAAAAAAAAGAAAAGACTTTACAAAGTGCAAATTTCCACTGTCTTTCTCTGCCAGCATTTGACGAACTGTTTGTCTAGAAGCTGTTTTGTTAAAATTGGATTATATCGAGAGTCTGTAGTTTAGTCTTTTTCCTGCTTCATAGATCCATTCACATTTGGTGTTGTGATTAATGGTATGGTACCACTTTTAAAGTCCAAGACTAACCTGCTAATTATAATTAGACCGCTCTTTTCAAAAACTCGTTACATTGAGCTGTTACGTTGTCTTAGGAAATATTAATGTCACACCGAAGAAGCAAGTGGACATTTGCAGGATAACGAATATATTTCAATGTTTAAAATTTTATGCTGGATGCTGTTGCAAATAGACTTACTAACCGAACTAAAAACAAAAAGTTTTTAATTAAAATAATTTAATCAGAATAAAATAAACTTAAATGAGGAGTTAGGCGGAATCGAAAGTCAAATAAGTTGTAAAAAAGCAGCATAAAGATTCTGAAAACTTCTTTGTGGGAAGAAAAAGTAATTGCATCTGTTTTCTCCTGATAATAGACTTATCAGTAATGGCAGATACCTTCAAAAAAGCTATTTTATCCCTGAATAATTCATCAATCCAGCATCCTTAGACAGTAGCTAATTCGCTAAAGCAACTTCGAGAAGGCGATAAATTATGATTAAAATCTTTATGATGTTAGTGACATAAATTAATTGACTGGCAGATGATTGTGCATTAACATTTCAAATGAAAATATTTTGCATGCTGTAAAGGGGAGAGTTACTTGTCGAGCATTTAGTCATTTTTTCGAAATCTCAAAAATACTTTGCTTGAAGAATTTTTAACTATTGAACAATCCTTCTACAAGAAAAAAAAAGGGAAAACTAAGCACGTATCATATTGAAATGAAATTGCGAACAAAAATCACCTCTTAAATTACCTTAGAAGAAGTATACGGTATTTGCGACGTTTGATCGTTCAGGAATATTGATAGTTCGCAATTACATTAACTAACCTGACTACCACAGAAATATTAATTGTAAGACTAACAACAACAATACAAAATTTCAATAATGAACAGAGTGACAGCAGCATACAACAACAACAATAGTACGAATTATGGAAGAGGATGAAAATGAAAATACTTCGCATTAGTTGTATTAAATTTCAAACATCTAATTAAAATTGTGGGGTAATTTCGATTTTCGACTTCTTTGTCCATAAAAATTGGCGATAATATTTTTCTTTTGAATGTACATTTTATTTGTGATGATATTTTTTAAAAATGTAGCTGAAAGCTTTCTGTTTTTTTCTTTGTGCACTTTGAATTTGTCTTATTTCAATGAGAATTATTTCTAGAATTAAAATTATTAAAGATGCCAGTTACATTAAAAAAAAAAAAAAAAACGGTTGATAATGAACTCTTTTCTGTTTCTTACGGTTAGGCAATTGATGAAGACATTGTTTTCATTCTTTTTATACGGAGAATTTAAAGGCTGAATTTTCCCAAATTAAATCCTTTATTTTTGCTATAGAATTAAACCAATTAGATCGGAAATTTAATATGAACAGAATAAGAGGACGATTAAAAAGAGGAAAGAATCATTCGATTAATATCATTTGTTGATGAAGCCGAAAAGATTAGAGAAAATGAATATAAATTAAATAATATAAATTGGTGCCTAATTAGCTTATGTCGTGAAATTTTTCTTCTGTGGATAGTCCAATGGATTATTTGTGTTGCGTGGAACCAACTCGTATGAAGAAGGGTTTATTCGTCTCTGCTATATCACAAACAAAAAAAGCAGTAAAATTTGACAAGCTTATATATTAGGAAGTGGGTGTGGTTTTTTCCTAATTATTCAAACATTTAAAGAGATGTTGATTCGCATACATCGGAATTTGTGAGAATATTGTTATCAGATGTAAATTGGATAGATGAGAACCATGAACACAAAGATGTTAATTTGAATAACTAATGTAAGCAATTGAAAAGAAAGGCATTTCCTTTATACAAGGATAAAAAACATGGGAATGTGAATTTAGACAGATGTTAAGATGAGATAATTAAT
>NW_018108185.1:43275-91339 GCF_000183805.2 Loa loa | reverse complement strand
AAAAAGCGAAAGTGTCAAAATAATGGAAGTATTGTTGTATTGCGGAAATATCTTCTTTTGATTTTAATATTTCACAGATGAGTGATTCATCACACAGAAAGTAACAGCGCCTTAAGTGTTGAGTCATTTATCTAATTCCCAATATATTGTTGTAGAGAGTATCAGCTCTAACAACCGAGCTTATGTACAATGATGGGAATGTTGTAGAGAGGTCTTCCAACCTGATAGCCATGCTCATATTCAATAGTCATATACAAATTCTTCCTGTTTGAAAACTAATATTCAATGATTGTTACCTTTCCTACTATATAAGCAGGTGAGCCTTAACGCTTCTCGACGAACAGCGTTCCTCCGAAATCCCTCTCTAAAGATCTACAAACCAGTCCACTGATCAACTCTACCTTTATTATTCACCAATATCTGTTAAGAATAAATATTCCCTAAACCAAGAAGTCTTCCACACAACTATCCGTCGTTGTCAACCACTGAAACAACGAGGACTTCTTCGACAAAACGCAGCTTTCATAATAAGACGTGTTGAATTCACAACTGACATAAACAGAATAAGGTGAAACTTTGTCGTACTAAAATTTTAAAGCTCATCGAAATTCTTTTTATATGTGAATAAGGTGATCAGTTGATCTCATCTTCTCAAATACTGCTGTTTGCAATTAATTAATAATAGATTTCAAGAAAACGCAATATATTCACGGAACAAGAACAAATGAATTTCAATCAACGATGAAATATGCAAATTACAGATTTTTTTTAAAATATATTTCACGAATACTTTGTATATTTTATAAATCACAAAAGTCAACTTTTTCTGAAATTCGAGATAGACTTTTTCCGAGATTCTTTTCTTCTCTTTTTTGCTAGAAAAGAAAGAATACTTGTCATATCTCACAAATTACAATTATTCGTAGTACATCGAGCACAGGAACCAGTACCGCCACTGAAGCGACAAGTTGCTGGACCTGCTAAACATCCGAATCTCTTGTTCGCACATGTTCGTAATATGAATGGAGCTGAAATGACTTAAAATTGCTTTTCTTTGATCATTTTGCAGATATTAACATGTCCAAATTTTTCCTAATTATCAGAAACTATATCAGAAGAAATCATTATTTTCTAATCTCTCGAAGAATCAAGATTGCCCTGCTTCGTTAATCTTCTTTCTCTTTTACTCAGGAAAGGATGAAAACTAATATAATTGAACTTAAAGTTTACAGTTCTAATGGTCAAATAATTAATAAAATCATTTACATTTTATTTCCCACCGAATTTCAGAATTCGTTATTTATAACTTCAGAATTAATTTGAAAATATAAACATACATTTTCCACCTTCACAAATGAACTTCTGACATACAAAATCCTTCGAGCTACTGCCACCACCTTGACAGGATCTACTTATATATTCGAAATTTCTCCCAACATAACATTTCGTTGCACAATCCAGAAATTTAACTTTAATAGGAAAGTATTAAAATGACAATTTTGGGACACTAACTAGTCGAAGTTTCATGTTATTTTCGACACAAGTAAAAATGAAATCATAAAAGTAATTAGGAATCAGTGAACAAGTAATCTTTTGTATTGGAACAAAGGGGTGATGAATATTTTAAAAACTGGTGATTGCAATTAATCAATGAAAATAAGTCTGACTTATTATGAGCTTATGAGAACAATTTTTAAGAAAACTACTTTTATCTTAACCAGTGTATAACTTTAAAACGATCATATGATTCCTGAAATGATCGTACGATGGATAACACAGAAATGATTGTATCAAATATATACAGATCATAATAATATTGATACGTTCATTGTGATGCAAATATTGATCTTCCTGATCTCATTGATGGTTTTAGCATTTTATCTGTTTGAAATGAAAATGAACCTGTTAGAGGGGGCAGAATAATAATTAGAATAATTAACAAGAAACCAAAAGTCAGTGTATCTTTCCTATGCATCAGCATCTGAAACAACTAAAAGGGTAATTGTCGCAGCGGAATTATTTTAATTGGTAGCTTAGATGATAAAGATATAAATGGAAAAATTTTCATTTACTACAAATATTCCTTTTGTCTTTCCTGCAAATAATTCCTTTCATAGGAAATAACAAACATAAAATACTGCGCAATTAATTAAAAATATTTCCTTATATGAGAAATTGTAACAGTTATAACGAATATTTTCCGATAGTAGAAAGCAATGAACAGTATTTTAATGGATTGTAGGGAAATGTGAAGCACTGTAGGAATGAACAACACAATTCATGTCATCAAAGGTGCCATAGTGAAAAGATTGAAAGTGAATATTAAGTTAAAGCAAAATATTGCCATCTAAAGTCAATGATGTAATCATCAAAAAGAGGAAATGCTTTCTTGTCTTATAACATGTCTTCTTGTAGTAGCGTTGTTAAAAAAGTGTACTTTCTGGAAAACACTTATTAATTAGTTGTTGGAAGTGGTGACAATATTCTTATGACAAATATTTTTCATCAGTCGAGCTGTATCAATACGACAAATTCAATCAATCACGCAGTATCAGTAAGAAAGACTATTTCCAAAATATCTTCTAGAAATATGTGGACATGAATTGATGTTAGGTTTTAAAAATTATCAGTTTTTTCATCAATTTATTTTCGAATAAGTCATCGTTCGATTGTAAATCAGTCTCAAAGCATCGGAAATTTTTCCAAAAACTTTCAGCAAATCCAAAATCTCAGTGAACAAAATTATCCAATAATTACCACTTCACTAAATGAGATTTAGTACAGCACGAATAAATTGAAATGGATGCATGAGGTGACAATAGGAAGAATAATTCTTAGAGCGATTTAATCTTTTGAGATGAAACGGAAATGAAAATTTGCAAGAAAGTAATGAATTACATCATGACATGATAACATTTTACAAAAAAAAAAAAAAGAAAAAAAGGTATTTATCGGTGATTATGTACAGAATCAATTTGTAAGAGCGACAGGAAGTAATGAAATTTAAAAAATGGGAATGATATCGTTCCCTTCAATATCTTTCAGTTCCGTCGTAAATACTACAATTTCGTCGTTTATGCGAATTGTTGATGTATAAGCTGGCTGCGATACAAAGGCCAATGGTTGTAATGATAATAAGGGCGAATAATATGCAAGCAACGATAAACAATGGTATCGGCATCGAATGTAGTGCTAAAGAAATGAACTTTTTTCTTTTTTTATTAAATCATGAAATAATCGTTTTAAAATAAACTAATAAATGAGTCGCAGTGAGATTCATTTTGGTAGGTGAAAATTCAAAGCAAACAGAAGTTTTATAAGAATATTTTTAAAGATGACAACAAAAACTATTTGATTGATTTTGGTCTGTCACTCTTCCTCTATTTGCAAGATGGTGTGACACATGAGATGTTTCTTATCAGATATTTCTATCATAACTCTATTGCCTTCGTATTTCTTTCATATGTAAATAACAAAATTTTGCCTTATCACTATTTCCTCGTTTCTATGCCTTATCTTTTTAATCTGGATATTTGATTGAAATGGATGGCTGATTTACATTTTGATAATGCTATCAGTTGTTGCACACTTATTTCGTTAGTGTATGGCAATGTTTTTTTTTTTAAAGTTAGCTTTAATTTTTTTAGAACATATAATCTGTCGCAATCCGATATCATTTAACTTCCACCTTCCTACACCGCAATATCCAAGTAGAAGGTTTGTCATCATATCAGCATAAATATCCATTCCTTATCATAAGTTGTTGTACGTTATTCATTCATAAACAAAACTTCGAGTTTTGAACTGCGATGAATACCTGACTGATCCCGTTTTACATTTAAAGGATGCTTGCACTTTATCCAAGTTGGACAATTTCCAACAGCACAGCATAACGGATCGATGTCCAATTCTGTGATAGTACCCAGTGGTACTAGTTGTGCCATTACAGATTGTCCTGGTAAAACAGGAAAAATTTGCATTTTATCCGGTATTTCTATTGGTTCTGGTTTGTAAATAAAATTCCTGAATCTCCAGCACATTACATCGGTTGCGTTGTAGCACCGACATTGTTTCCTGAAATTTTTAGTCCCGCTTTTGCTACTTGTTCTAATATGAAGTAAATTATGCGCACTAATGTCTATTATGGATTACAAGAATTGTTTCATAGGATTTGGTACAGGTATACTTCAGAAATATAATAAATATTTCCACCCCTGATTTCAAATGATTAAAAATAGATCGATTAAGATGAAGCAAACTTAAAACGATTAAATTTACCCCGGTTGATCTGGCAATTGACATTGTTCCGCGGTACACACTGAGCAGCAACAGGTGTTAGAACAACAAAAATCCATCTGATTAATCCCCAGTTCGGACGTGAAACGCATGATATTAGCAATGAATAAAAAGAGCACTAATCGTTGCCACATTTTTCGAATGATAAGATCAGAAGTGCTGATTGTGGGCAATTGCAATTATGAGGATAGCATTTTCGTTTAAGAAGCGGAAAAATTTATGAAATTTTTATTTCAAAATAGAAAATTTCTCTTTTTCAAAAAAAAAATTGTAATTATATCTTTTTTTGATTTCTTTCTTTTTTTAAACTTCACAGACTTCACAAAAATTGCTGAAAGGAATGATCAGTTTTCAATTTCTGTTCGGAATCAATGGTTTGGTTGCTCATCGATGGCAAACAATCAACGGAAGAATGTATCAGTCGTTGATACTACTCCTCACCTTTCCATTCCATCTCTCACTATCATATGTGAGAATTTCATTACTTGTACACATTTTCAGATGGAGAAATGCCTTTAGGTGAGCTGTAGACTACACAATAGTATCCGATGAGTAATACATTTCCCATTTCCTCTTTATTTTATTTTCCCTTCAGGAAAAGTAGAGAAATTTGAAACGTTCGAAGGTATCGCAGTAAATTTGTATATCATCGAGGTGCATAACATCATTGAGATAAGGGCTGAAGTGAAAAAGCTCTCGTTATCGATAAAATGATCCCACAAACTGATACATCCATATGAATGTATTCTTTGGCTCATTTTTTTTTTGGGAAGATATTTGCAAAGTATAATTAAATAATCGTTCCATTCAATATCTCTGTGAAGTTAAGTTTTTTTNTTTTTTTTTTTTTTTTTTAAATGAGAATATGACTGTAATCATACTTTATTTTCTACGAAGAATATCTGAACATTTAAATAAGCCATATGAACATTATATTTGTGTAAGGTGTTATCAGCACCGGTATTTCTTATTAGCTACCAAAGAACTGGTTCCTGAAAGCAATGTATAAATATGCTATATGATGCACTTGTTATCACAGCGTTATATTCGAGTGAAGCACGTATTTCACGTTGCGTTAGCTGGAACACATCTGTGTGATATTCTGTTGTACAAAAGGTAAATAATGAAATATATTTCAAATAAATGCATTTATAGAATGCTTCATGTGTAGTTTGTCTCCTCCAATTTCCTCCTGATGTCACTTTTAGCTGACTTTGCTAAAGACAACCTAACGGTTGCAAGAACGGAATTTCCCAGTCTTCCTGGTAGAAACTGCAATCGATCTTTCGGAGTAAATTGACTTTCATGTTTTACGCTTGATTCAGAGTAAAGTAGAAAACAGAATGCTGGGATGGGAGAGGAAGACGCTTTGTTTTTTCTTCCCTCGAACCGACTGACATTTGCGCAAATGAAATGATTTAGCTGAGCAACATTAGCCGCTTAACTGAAGCCAAATGTTTTTTCTAGTGATATAAACGCCTCTCAAAAGGTGTGAATTTGCTGTACTCCCTCTTTCCGGACACATTCATTCCGCGCTCTACTCTGTTACTTATCGGTGGCACATTATATTTACACTTTCCTAAGAGCAGTAGTAAATAGAGTAAGCTATGAAATAGGCTTCATTCAGGTCCTTAGTTAACTATTGATTGCCCTAGTTGAACCAGTTTCAACTTGGATCCAAGCCATTACATGTCGGTCACTGAAGCAAATGAATGTATTTCTAACAGCCACCAACATCTGTCCATAGACATATGCACCATAGATAGATAGGAATTATAAGACAAAGAAGCAAACCTTATTAAGCCTACCGAAACCATTGCAAAAGCAGACAGACACATTCATAAACACAATCGCATCTCTTCCCAAGCCCTCAAGTCATTTGTCCTGTTAATGTGTAATTTGCATGTTTTAGATGATGATGATGATGATGATGATGATGATAGCATTTCAATGAAGCCTAAAAGGCCTAAGCTTGTTTGGAATACTTCCATTGAGTCACCATGATGATGTTAGCATTTGAATGAGGCCTAAAAGGCCCAGGTTTGTTTAGAATGCTTTCATTAAGTCACCAACGTAGCAAAATTCAGTCCTATATTCAATTTATTTTATGCTTCAATGTTACCACACCTTTCGCTTTTAGTGGCATACCAGTGGTGCTGTTTAATTAATTCCATGGAAAAAACTCATGCATATAAATATGGCCAAGGTCTAAACATCTTGAATTTGGTCTGGCCTATAGACACAACATGATACGTAGTCGCAGTATGCTAGTATCAGTCTTGTTTTTCAAGGGCTTTCATATACATTTAAATATCGTAAGATTATATGCGATGCACATTTAAGTGGAGTGCGATAATTTGGGCTGAATGTATTAGGAAGCGTAGGAGTGCCCAGTTACGGCCATATTTCATGAAAGGTTTTTGTCCATCAATTGTCATCCATCATTTCAGCCTAACATCAATAAGGACCACGAAATCTCTTTCCCAAATGTCAGCATCATTGAACTAGAATTATTCCCTTTTTTCTTTTTTTTTGTGAAATCCAAAATTTCGGGCATTTTACATTTCCTCAAGCATTTGTCTGCGCTGATTTATCTTAAAAATCCACTTTTCTTCGTTTTTCATTTTTATCCCTGAAGTTAACTTAAATTATTTCACGTGAAAAAGTACAATCATTCTAATGATTAAGCATACAATTCATTACACTTTAATCAATAAATTAAATGTTTTGTAAAAACAATGGCTACAAATAAGCATGTATGACAGTAGCGTCACCAACAATGCTTACAAATGATTTATTCAACCTGATTTCTTTCATCAGTTTTAGTTTCTCTTACAAACTAACTCCTGCATTTCATTTTTACTTACTTTTAATCCATGCTTCTCTTGTTTTTACTTTTTCTTTGCCCATATAAGCACTTATTTACTTCTTACTATAATGTAAAATAAAAATTTTTTGATTTTTTCAAGTCTGCCATCTCTTGAGACATCTAACAACTTTTGGGTTGTTAATTTGGTTGACGTTTTTTCTATCAGTTCTTTTTTTTGGCCATCGAACTTACTCCAAGGATTCTTGAAACACCTTCTGTGGAAATGTAATGATCTAAAGCATGCATCTAATCTAAGTCCATCTTTCTAGTTGTTGTATTAGAACTCAATGGAAGACAAAGAACTAATAAATGGTAATTAATATCATGTAATTTACAATGAATGAAGGGTACAGTTACTGTCAAGAAAAAAAAAAATTGCTCTAAAATTCGTCAGTCTTACCTTTTCTCATTTCTTTTTTTTTTACGAATATTTTGATCATTTAGAGAACATACATGATAAATCGCGTCTTCTGACACATTAATTTACTCGTTTTCTGCTATTTTCTAATAATTAACAATTCAAATCAATTTGTGCACATTTCTCTTTCAACTTGCATCAATATTTAAAGGAAAAAACGGAAGTTTACAATTTACTAATTTAATGAAAAAGATTGCAACTGTACTTTGATATCGGCTAAATTGTACTTTTTTACCTTACCTTTCTCTTCTTTTTTTTTTTCAAAAGTAGCAAAAGTTCTTGTGGATATCATGGAAACTGTTAATCTTCAAGAAATTTTTTTTTATAAAGATTTTAAAAAAATGATAGAAACATGCAATTTCGCATTTCTAATCCATCTATCCAATCATTTGTCGTTTTCTATGTCATGCATCGCATCTTATCCATAGTTGACGACAATCTCTTGTCACTCCTCTACCACCTAAATATGCTTTTTTCTGGCAGGATTATTTTTAGAAGCAGAAATGATAGAAAAAAGGAATAATCAGAGCATAGCTTCCTTTGCATGCAGTCTTGCTAAATCTAATTGTTTGCATTCTCCAAATGCAACGAAAAGTAGAACTGATCAAATGTCAATAAAAAAAAAAAAAACTGACAACAGTTCACAACAAGATTGTCTAATCAAATACGCCTTAAAATTCATGAAACTGTAAGTACAAGTACTGTTCCCACTATTAATCAACCTATTGGTTTACTTATGAAACCTTAGATTTGCAACTTTCTAAGATCCGAAAGGTTGATCGTCTACAAAATTAACCGTTTTTGGAAATTCCTGCTCATTATCCGGATATTATCATATCTTTTCTCTCTCTCTCATCCATCACTTTCTTCTCCATTTCATTGACATAGTCTGTGTTTTTTTGATAATTCTATCAACACTACATTAAAACAAGCAACAAAATACATTGCTAATTGAGAGAAAAAGAAAGAGTGGGAAAGAGAGAAACTGTTTAATAAAGTGAAAAATTGAATTTCTTATTTTAAAGGGTTTTTTCTTTTTAATTTTCCATTGAGTATGAAAATTCTCTCCCATATAAATGAATCAGTCGAGCAAAAAATCAACATTTCAGGACAATTACTTTTTTTCTCCTGCCCTTTCTTTGCTACTTCTAATTTCATTCTTTTTTCATTCCATAAAGAAAAGATTGAAATATATTATCAGTACTGTTGCGGTTCACAAAGGTGCCGACCGGATATCGTCCGGATCAGATCCGTTATTGATCATAAACCATGCAATTTCTTCTCTTCAACATTTGCCATGAATTTGCTGAAATTTGAAAAGACCTTAAATTACATATGGAATCAATTATCCTGAAATATTATTTGATAGAGCGACAGAAGTAAAAAGATAGCAAAAAGATTGTGACTGAAAAGGAGACAATTCATAATAAAAGAATGAATGTGTTCAGTAAAGAAATCCAAGTCTCTAGAACGACAAAAAAAAAAAATTAAATAATATATTTATTTAATACCATATCATAAATGATGAAGTATAAACGATGTTTTTTATTTTGAGAATACATTTCGAATTCCTTTGATTCTTATTACCTTTCATGACTAATGAACTCAGGTAAATTTTATTTCACCTCAATGTTGAAAATTTAAAGCAGTAGCAAAGTTCATTCTTAATTCTATAGAGATTTGAAAAAGATCAAAAAAGGAATTCTTCTCAAATTTCTCCAAAATATACAATTTCATGTTTGCTAACTTACTGATTCCCAAGTCAAATCAATTTTCTTATCTTAAAATTATTACTGCAAGAAAAGAAAAATCTGTTATTTGATATTGTTAAAACAAACTGCTTAAAACTATAGAGGGATATAAAATGCTATCCATTTGTAGAAATTCATACTATTCCTTGCATTATCTTCCACATATATTCCTTGTCATAAAAATTAATTAGATTCAAACTAAATTGCAAATTAAATTTTGTGTTTCTCATCTAAAAATAATAGCAGGGGGGGGGGGGGGGGAAAAAAAAAGGCATATCGAACCATGTTCATTAAGGACTAACGAGTTATCGGATCTGTTTCTTTGAGCCTACATTTTGTTTTTTAATTTTGCAGTGAAATCCTTTAAATCCTCTACAAATAAACCTAATGCGGTAATTAGGCTATTTAGACATAGTTAATGTTCTACTACATTTCAACAATAGTGGGATCCTGAACTTGAAGTTTATCTGTAATCGTGATTTCGCTGATTAAGATTTATAAGGAAAATAAATCATGATTTATCGCGATTTACAGATGTGTGTTTTCTTATATTAAAGGGTATCATCATTCAAGAAATGAAATGAAAAAAGGATGTTTTCATGGAACAAAAGCAATGCAACAAGTACGTGTATGTATTTCCATTGTTACTACTGATTAACATTAACAGATTATTATCAGAAGCTTTATCTAAGCGCTATTTTGTTATCATTATATTATCTAATACAGTAACATTATGCTAGCTTCTCTCAAATAAACCAAATTTAAAGTAAGTGAATGAATGGATACCAAATATAGTAATATCATAAAGTCTAATACATTGACAAATTAAACTTTCGAAAATCCTAGCATTTTTTGTTCCCAAATTATTCAAATGATGGTTGCTTTTAATTATAGATTTTACTTTGTTCAATCTAATTTTCTCAGTGATTGCAGCTACCGAATCGGTGTCGCCAAAAACAACAGCGACAAATAAGAAAAAAGAAGAGAAAAAGGAGAGATTTTTGGGACGATTATCTTATAAACTTGATTACGACTTCGACAAGAACTCAGTAAGTTTTTTTATTTTTATTTCAAAAATCCCTCAATCTAAAACATTATTAAATGATGTCAAGTCTATGAAAATACAAACAAGTTACCGTAATCTGCAAATGTTACAATTCAAATATTAAAAAATTTTTAATTATTTTAGTTGAGTAATAATAGCGATTGGGAGATTAAGGATTACATGAAGGAAGATTAAAGATAAAACACAGCTAAACATATCATTTTCCTTGCTATTGCAAACTGAACTTATACAACAGATACATTTTCAAGAGGCTGAAAGTTTTGAAAATTGCAAAATGATTCAATGAGCAAAGGAAAATTAGGTGACAAATGCATAAAGCATCATGTGAACTTTTTTAAAATTTACAACCGAGAATTATTGTAGTTTTTTGTGACAAAATATGAATACTTACATGAATCGGAGCTTTTGGTGGAGTTTAAAAACTGATGCTTCCTGTTTAGATTCAGTCAATTTCTAACGAAAGCTTTTAACATTAGCATAAATATTTTCAAATCTTTTTTCTTGTTTTGCTTGAAAACTCTCAAAATTGCGAGTTCTTTTTCGAAAAATTGATTTTTTTTTGGCCTCGAAATGAGTTTGAAAAGAGGGAAATTGCACTTCGAGAATGAGTTTTTAATCCAATTGAAAAAATTTTTTGAGTGTAATGCAATTTCTTTGAACTTATTCTTTTCTAAGCAAATAAAAAACTAATTTACGCATGAAAACTTTATGATAGAAGAAAAAGACATTTGAAAGATTGTTTTTAACTCTTTCTATCTTCTTTTAATAACTTCAAATTATTTCTTCTTCTATGCAAATAACTTGCAATTTAAAATCACTTTCCTTTTCCTTCACTTTCCATCGTATTTGACCCGAATCTCACGTTTAAAAGAAGTAATCAACTCTGACTAATGAAAGACAGATTTTAAACAATAAATGAATGAGGTTAATGAATTTAAATTTTATTTGAACGCGAAATTTGTAGCTAACGGTGACTGTCATCCAAGCAGATGGATTACCAGCAATGGATCTTGGCGGCACCTCCGATCCATATGTTAAGCTATTTCTTTTACCGGACAAAAAGAAGAAATATCAAACCAAAGTGCAGAAGAAGTCGCTTAATCCTGTTTTCAATGAAAATTTCATGTTCAAGGTAAATTCAACTAATTTCTGAAAAATATTGTTTTTCAAGTGCTTCCTATTTAAGCAATTACGGTAAGAATAAGTATTGACTGAATGTTAACAAAATCGTTCAAAAGAAATATCTATGCTGGAGTTTTTTTACCAATAAAAATTAATTTTCATTAAAACAATAGCGTTATTATCACGAGTCTAACAGTATTATTTAACAGAATTACTTACTGATAAGACATACTTGCCGTATATAAGGTTGGTATAAAAAGTAAGCATAAATTTCATGTATGGTTGAAATTTACTACATCTTATCAGGTTTGTAAATGCGACTTTTAATTTTTCATCTTTTTTTTAAAACTATTAACTAATTGGTTGCTGTTTTTTTTCCGTACTTATTTCAAACTAAAGAACGATATTAGACAAAGGCATATTTAAGTGACATTTTTTTATCTATGTAGTATCTACGAGCATTTGGCTCAGAAACTGGTAGCAAAACTAACGTGGAATAATTATTCAAGAAGTTGCACAAATAGGAAACGATGACCGGCTACTGATTGGTAATGACCAGTTGAAAGAATTACTGAAGACAAAAAAAGAGACACTTGTTATAGAAGTTCTACAGATAGTCAGCGTTTTAAGAATGTAAAACCACCATTTGGAAGTGTCGTCCTCTGCTCAAACGGATTATGTTGTGTGACAAATTGGGATACGGTAAATTAATTGTGGGAGAAAAGAAGTGCTAGGGTACTGCCTAAAGTTGAATTTGCACTGAAAAAGGAAAAGGCTGCGACCACCCATTTGCTAATCTGTTGCTATAAGAACTTTCTGAATCCCTCTGAAATCACTACATCTGAGAATCCAGCAATCGATAACATCCATTGTGAATTATAATATCTTTACTGGCATTAGTCATTAAGGAGAAAGCAATTTTTTCTTCTTATGATAATGCTTGAGCTCATGTTAGGAAGGAACGCTTGAAAGTTAAACGATTTAGGGTGTAAAATTCCCCACACTAATCATCTATCATAGTTTCAACGTATTTTGACAAATTTTTGCAGGGGAAATGCTTCTATCTGCAATCGCCAGAAAATACTTTCCGAGGCATTTCGATGCAGAAATTTCTGAATGAAATGAATAAATTTATCTTTCGGTAGCAAAATTATAATGATTTTTGCTGTGATTAACAAAAACATAATATTGTAACAATTTCAAATTCACTTTTTAAAGCTTTTTATTTTTTCACAACGTGAAAAGCACAGCGTGTACTTTTCTGCTGAGAATTTGAAAAAACTTTTTGAATATATTTAATTGCTAATTCAACAATTTCTTGTTTACCTATAAAACATATAGCAATAACCAAAAACTGATGAAAAAAAAAAAAAAGAAAAACAGCACTGAAAGGAAAATGTGGAATAACAAAATAACGACTAACTTTCCACAATTCATTACAATTGGTTTCTAAGAGTTCTTCTTTTTTTTTTTGCATAAATGGATCATGCTGTGATTTTTGATTACTTTAATTTTAGTTAAACACTCGCTAACTTCACCATTGCACTTCAAGGAAAAATTTAGCGCACTGATGGAAATAAGCATTTGGCAATCGTTTTCCTCATTTCCGTTTTTTAAATTAGCGATAAATTCTTTACCCTGTTTGCTTTACTTTTATACTTTCCAGCTAGCCATCAGAATTACGGCTCATGCATTTTAATAAAGCTCTTTCAAGTTTAATTCAAATACCAGGCGAATCACTTTTCTTTAATTTAAATATCCTTCAGATACCATACAACGAAATCAGCAGTCAAACGCTAGTTATGAGTGTTTTTGATTTTGATAGATTTGGTAAACATGGTCAGGTAAGCTTCGCTTCCAACATTTCATTTCAGGATTTTGTAATAAACATCAATTTATGAGCGTTTTCATTCCTTTCTCTCCTTTCTCACTCAGGCTTTTTCTCCTTTCTCACTCAGCAAAGAATGTTTTGTCAATCAAATTTTTTCACTCTTAGAAAAATTAGGAAAATTAAAAATTAATATTTTATTACTAAAAGCTACAAGTATATATCCCAATTTATCACTGCTCCTTTGTACCATAATGAATATGTTTAACAATCATATCCTGCGAAACTATTAGATACTAAGAAATTTGGTAATGGTCAGAGGACAATGCACGGAAAAAAAAAAGAAAGCAAACAGAAAACATGCACAATCTCAATATTCAACAATAATTTCAGATAGGCGAAATTTCAATACCTCTTGGAAAGGTAGACTTAGCGACTACCATTGAGAGGTGCGACTTGATTCAAACTCCACCGGTATTTTTCCATTTCTCCAAATGAGAATTATTAGAAATGATTGATAAAAAGATTCAATGCTGATAAGTTATGATTTGGCAAGTGATAGCTTGGGAAAATTAGAGGATATTTTTTCCATTATTTACATTATGAATGTATTTTGTATTTTCACTTTGTTGTAGGACAAGTATTAAAAATGGATTGCAAGCAGGAATTATTAAATTCCATTTCTTCAATATAGCTCAGCTTACTGATATAGACTTTCTATGGAAAATTTGATGATAACAAATTAAGATTGAAAGTACGAAGTTTTGATAACACAACCAGAGGGTAAATTTCTAATTGAAAAAGAGTGTTTGGAATAAGGTACGAATAGATATGATTTCTTGATTAATTTCAGGAAAATAGGTTAGGTGAAGTATGTCTAGCACTTCGTTATGTTCCAAATAAGAATAAATTAACGGTTGTTGTAATGGAGTGTAAGAATTTGAAAAAAATGGACGTCCTTGGCTTATCAGGTTAGTACTATATTCTAAACTAATTAATACCGTTTTCGGTATAATAACATTTTATAACACTTATTGAAATATGCATGGTGTCGAGTGAGTGCAGTAAAATTGGGAGTTGACATTATCAGATTTCCATTTAGGCCTAATTGATGCATATTTAACTTCACAGTAATAAATAAAGTGGATGAAGTATGTTTAACATTTCCTAATGTTCCAAATAATTAATTTCTTAGTGATAGATTTAATCATTTCAGTTTAAATCCGTATTGCAATGAGTCAATCATCATGGAATCATTCTGATTTGATTTTCAGATCCATACGTTAAAATTTATTTGATGATGCAAAAAAAACGGTTAGAAAAAAAGAAAACGACAATTAAGATGAAAACATTAAATCCATATTATAATGAGTCATTCAGTTTTGATGTCAATCCAGAAAAAATGCAGGTAAAATGAGTGCTACCAGCGGGTTTGGAATTATATTTTAATCAAATCTTTTTCAGATAGATTCAAAGAAGCCTTATATTAAGATAAATATCTGAACATGATCATTGGTTCTCTTCTTATTCTCATGTAATTACAACCATGTCCAGTCCCATGTTTTTTCGACTTGAGCTTATATCGCACAGAGTCGAAGAGATCTTTGTTGAATACTTCCGGACCACTTTCCTTATCATCACCTGACCTTCCTTATCTTGTACACTGGTTTTTGAATACTAATCTAATTCTGCAACAAAGAAAAATGTAAAGTAAGATTGAAATAAAATGAAATTGGAAAATCTCAGTGCCACTCATATGTTTGGCTTTCATTTTAACTTTTTGTTCAGCTAATAATAAATTTCAGTCAGCTTAATATAAACAATCCATTTCAGCGGGTACATTTGCAAGTGACGGTTTCGGATTACGATCGTGTTGGTTCCAATGAACGTATCGGTCACGTTATCATTGGCAACAATGCTAATGGTGTGGCACTGAAACAATGGCAGGATGTCCTTGCAACTCCACGTCGATCCGTCGCCCAATGGCATATGCTGATGCCATTCAATGATGATTAGTGATATAATGTATGCATTTCTTGACAAATCTTTGTTATTAATCTGGATGATTCGTAACTTCTCACTTTTCTGATAATCTTTTATCATTCTCATAAGCCCACAAAAACATCCTCTTGATAATGAGGACAATCCTATGGCCTATTTTTACTTCATAGAGAAGTGATCAGTCAAGTTAACGAAATCAATAATTTTTAGTAATATTGTAACACTGAATTCTATGGAGATATAACCGGACACAATCTGATATATGTGTTATTCTATTTTTAATTTTCAATTACCATACAATTCCATTTCATTCTAATATTCATTTTACAAATGATAAGTCTTTAGTTCAACTCCAAAATTTGTGAATTTTATTTATTTTTCTGATTACAATTAATGTGATCTTCGATTTTTTTCTTTTCACTTTATATTCAATTATACTAGCATTTTATGACCTTAAACAGTTCGTTACAAAGTTTTATGTAAATAAGTTCTTTTGATAAAAATTTTTGAATGCATCACTGATTTTTTTTTTTGCATATTACCTAAATAAACAATATAGATATTCAGATACATCGATTACTTATTACCTCTGACATTCTTTAATCCTTATTTAACTTTTACGTGATAGTTACATCATCGATTGTAAATAATATTTAGCATTTTAAACTATACAAAGTATGAATCATTCATTCAGTGAATTTATTGTGCCAAACGTTTTCAAATGTTACAATATAACTTAATGATAAGCAATTTTCTAAGTATCTCTCATATGAAAATAAAAAAAGTTAATTAATAGGAATAACTTTTGCTAAAAATTTTAAGTTAGATATCCCTACCGTTTTTTTATCTTTCATGATTTATATTTTTGGACAAATTTCTCATGGCATATTCTTTTCATATCTTCCTGAGTTTTTACTTATGATTTACTTTACGACTAAGAAATATATTTTTTCATTTGTAAACAAAACATGTCACAACTTCTAATACATTAATTAAAATTATCACCAAAATTATCAGAAACACTTTCGAAGTTATCATAATCACTGGTAGGAGAGGAAAACAAGCAATTGTGAACTACAGAACTTTTTGGCACCTTCAAAGAGTATCATTGGAAAGCATACTGTACCGACATGACTGATTAATCTATCAAACCTTTAATCTTTTACTATAAAGATTAATTAATTCCAGATGCGAGAAATGTCCCGAAATTTTTTTGCAGTAATATCACTACTACTGCAACTATTTCAAATTCTAAATGTTCACTGTTTGAGTTATATATTTCGTCGCGCAAATGTCCTAGAAAAAGCGCAATATTGGGAAAATAATATCAGTCCATGCGAAAATGATCAAATTCATTTCGATAAAGGAGAAATTACTGTAGCATTGATTGCCGATGGCTTGCATTCGCAAAAAATTGATCTTCCGAATAATGGAATTTTATTTTTTGGTAAAAGGACGGAATTGGGAAAGCCCGGCAACTGGCAATGTAAGAGAAGGCGAAATGCTGAGGGTGAAATTTCCTCCTGTAAAATATATTCAGATGGATAAAGAAAAAATTCGATTTTAATTGGGAGACCGATTCAGTGTTCCTGCAAAATATCTTTAATTTTTTTTGGAAAATGTTTTTTTTAAAAAAAAAAATCGGAATTTTGGAAAATCAGAAGTTTTAAGCGAGTTTTTCAGGAATGTTAAATTAGTTACTTAATTAAAATCAAATTTTCTTCTTAATCTATAGCATAGTGATAATATTTTTTGTTTTTTATTGAAGTGAAAAAACTGTAACACAAAATTAATCCTCGTATTATTTCTTTCACTGGGAAAATTATAGGATTTCTCAGGGATAAGACTTGATCTTATCCACTATTTAATCTTTCATGTCCAATAATATCAAAGTAGAAACAATTTCAGAAGTATATTTCAAACAAAGTCCATCATTGGGTTTCTATAACGGATCAAATTGGTTGGTGTCTAAGGATGGGATTCTATGGCGGCCAGCATTGCATGTCCTTCAGGTACCATCATCTCAGGTAATATGATTCACTTTAAAAACAAGTTGTAATCTAGTCTCCTGAAGCTTCATATAGAGTACAATTCAGCGAAATATCTTGAAAGCATATGGAATGTTGCTGATAATTGAACTATGAACTCTGAACTCTTACAGTAGTTCATTGACTTCTTACATTATTCAGTTTCTTTCAGGATACTGCGATAATTCCATCAGATAGTGGTGCCAGAATATTGCTGGAAGATTTTGTTACAATTGGTGCATTAATATTAGCTGGTCAGGTAAGTTACGATTACTTGCTTCTCTCGTTTCATTTTACTTTTCAAGCACAGTAATATATCCTATCTCAATTACTATTTCACTTTGTAAGTTTGATGATCTATTAATTATCTCAGAAACAATAAGTCTCTTTCTGATTTAGAAGTGGTTAAAAATATAACTGGAAAAAGAAAATCTGACTTGAAAAAACTTTTACTAAGAAGTGTTAAAGGATGCTGTTATTTATCGTCCTAAAAAAAAATTCCACTCTTTTTTGAAAAATTTCAACTTTACTTCTTTAATCATATTCAGTAGTATAAATAAATTAGCTTTTGAAATTCGCGTTTGTTACTTCCTCTTTCTTTTTTCGTTTGGGCGCATTTGACCGATTCAAACAATTATTTCATGGACGGCAATATTGATCTGTTGGAAAAAGTTAAATTTAGGATGAATCCCGACTTTCCACTTGTTCTTGCTATACTTAATTGTGTAATGAGACTGCATGAAAGCATTTCAAGTAATTAAGACAGCACCAACTATGCAATTTTAAGATTTATTGTAGAAAATAAATTTCAACACCAAAGATATCATGGAAATGAAATATGATGAAATGTCAACTTTGTCCTCATTTCTCTTATCCATTCAACACCTTGGATGGTTGATGTAGCGAAGAATTTCGAATTGGCTGGTGAAAAATGAAAGATTTTACAATGGTATGAGTATCGAAAAATACAAAAATACAATTTCAAATTTCAAATTCCATAACTTTATTCATCCTACCTCATTTCCATCATAGCATAAAGCTGCCTGTAGCTTTAGTTTCAACAATTGGGCAATCCGATTTATTTACCAACAAATTCAACAAACCTTTCTAGTTGAAAACAATCAACCATTGAAATCCGTAGCGTATTTGTTTTAAAATCTCTGCATATCAGTAAACTGATAATGTGCAAAAATCAATGAATAACAAGTAGATTCTACTGCACTTGTAATTTGATAGATTCCTGAAATTGCATCCCATGGATATATCTTACCCATAATGCGGGAAGCAATATCCATTGTAGGTTATATCAACACAGAATTGTTTCCCTTTAAAACTTCCAAAAAATTTTATTTTATTTTATTATTTTTTTTCTTTTTGAAGCGACAATAATGTAATCAAAAAATAATCTCTTAAGAACTAATCAATATTAGTATCTTTCAGTATTAAGAGAAAAATGGAAATTATTTGGGTAGTAATTTATTACATTCATTTCTAATTCCAATTTGTAATTTACATTAAGGATCATGTACCTGAAAGTAAATTGAATGCCAAAATGCATTTTCATTGAGATTCCTGAGTGATAATATTCAGTGATAATATTAATATTCAGTGACAACAGTGATAATATTCAGTGATAACATATTTTTCTGAGATTCTAAAGGATTATTGCGCCGATACGAGAATTGTATTTTCTGCAAGAATTTTACTTCACTTCAGTACTCACTTTACTTCTTTTTGGGCCTTTTTTTACGTTTCTACCAAGAGATAGTGCTGTTGGACAAGTTAATGAAGTTAATTAATTATAGGTGCAAAAGGAACTAGAGAAATGAACCTGTTATGTATTTGGTTTGGAAGCATGTTGAAATTTGAATGTTTCATCTATCTTTTTTCCCTTGTTCAAAATTCCGCAAATTCGTCACAAAAAATTTAATATCGAAAAATTATTTGACATTTAATTATACCATGAATTGTTAATTTCCAATAAATTTTTGGCAGAGAATTTCGAAAGAAATATCATTAATAAATTCAACAAAACTAGATTAGTTTAATTTCTAAGAAAATTTTCGGCCGATTTTTACAGTATAAAAAAAAATAAAATGAATGTTAATACAATAAGTATGTTTATGCAAAAGATTCGTAAGTCACATGCATTGAATATACTTTCCATCTCTTTCAATAGGCAAGAAATGAGCAATAGCTTTGTTATTTTCAAATGAAATTTTACGTAAATCCAAATTTTAGCATTGGAGAAGTAAACATTGAAAGTGGGATGATAATAGTTGGAAACACGAGTTATCAAAAATATATTTTAAATTAAAGTTTTGCTATGTGACGCATTGGAAATGATCGCCATTTACTTATATTATTTTTTTCGGGATGAAATTTTGAAATATTTTAGATTCTTGTTCTTTTTTTTCTAGCTTCTAATATACTGCTAGTGAACAAAAGTTATCCAACCAGTTTTCATTGTGAGTTATAACTAAACTCTCACGTATTTTTCAATTTATGAAATTAGTCTTGAGATATGACAGCTTATCGGTATGGAAAAATTAAATGGAACAATTACGACGTCAAGTTTCTTGATGTTAAGTTCTTAAAAGGACTAAAAATTAATTTTAAATTTTGATGAGCGATATATTATCAATCACTTCGACATTACTGATAGTTGAATTACAGTTTTCTGTGTTCAGATAATTTCGTAAAACGTTTACAAGAAAGTTAATTGTCTAATGAAGCTAAAGACAAATGAATAATGAAGTGAAGATTCAATTAATTCATTCTTAAATTTCTCCTTCTTTTAGACTAAACAAAGAACATGCAAAATAATGAGTGTTTGATGAATACATTTCACTTTTAAAGTAAGCAGCATTGTCAGCAAAACTGTCTTAGATTATTTGCTAAGATAATAAAAGATTGAAAAGAATACCGATGAAATAAAAGATTCAACTACGTACAATGTTAATTAATCAGTATTCATGTAAATGTTAAATTTTTAATGCTTTATAAGCGCGAAGTGATAGTGAAGTGATTCCTTTGTTTAAATTTAAATTAAATTCAAAGTAACTTGAAAATTTTACTCTTTTCACAGAAAAAAATTTGTTATATCATATTTTAAGCAATAAAAAATAGTACCAGTTGAAATCGCTTGAAATGCGATTCAAATTTGAAATACAATTTTTTGTAGAGAATTCTAAAATGTAAAATTCTATATTAGAAAATTAAAGTAATAAATCAATGGACAAATTAGTTAGCTTAGTCAAATCAAAGATTTGAAAGGAGCTAGTTCATAGGAAACTGTCTGAGTCTATATCAGCAACTTCTCAAGTTTCTTCTCCACTTCCTTCTGATTGCGCTCCTGTCTCATGTAATATTTTTACAGTGATGTGGTACAATTGGATTTCCTGCAAATTAGGAAGATTTGATCTCTTTAATGTCGAGAAATTAGCAGGCAAAACAATAAATATCACAAAGGCTTGATAGAAATATTTTGCTGATTGAATGATAACTTTAAACTTTAATTTGATTAAGTGTAATGAAACTTCCCGTACTACGATAACTCAGGTGAATTGGTTGCAGGCCATAAACAATGATACCTTCAATGGTTTACTTTTGCGATCCATCGAAGGTCAATTTCAATTTGATTTGGCTCCGAAGCTTAAATATGTGCGAAGCATTGATGGTATCAATTACCAATGGCATAACTTCAAAAATACTGTGACAATTACAGGTGAAACGATGGAGAAATACACTGTAGGACAACTCAATAGCAATTTGGAAGCTGAAGTAATTGCTATTTTGAGCTGTTAAGTTTAACTCCTTATAAATAAATTATGAAGATTTGAGATTTCTAAATCTTTATAACACATTAATCAAAGTACGAATCATAACGATCAACTTACTTTTGTTAACTGGAAATAAGCTCGTCCGTTATTTCTATAATAAAAAAAAAACCCTGATTTGCGATTCGACATTGTGAAGTATTCCCGAGTTCTGGTGTTTATGAAAGCATTTTTCTGTCAGGAATGGTAATTTCTTGCTTAGACAAGGTCAGATAAAGAATGCGGCGAATAAAGGGAAAATTCACAGTTCAATTCTTTAATGTTTAAAGCGTTTATTATCCGCGTTCGATCAAAATTTGTGATTATATTCCAAAGTCAATAAATCATTTAATTTTAGATTTGTAACAACTTATTTGATGACAGTAAAATGTTACTTTCTTTCATAAGGAATTTTTTGTTTCTTTCAAACTCAAAGATACGCTATTGATATCAATCATTGATTGCCTTTTGATATCCATCTCGGCAAATCTTGTAATTTACTTAGGTTAACTTGCAGAAATTGGCTTTAATATGTTCCTATCGGCAATGTCAATCAACAACAGCCTCGAAATGCAGTCGAACATTTCGACCAATCGGTCATTGCTGTGAAATATGCGGTAACATTGAAAATCAAATTGACTGAATAGTTAAAATAATAGCCAAAGGAGGGGAAAGGGAGAGAAAGAGACAATTTTGTCTCATTTACTTAAAGATTCCTATTTTGAATTCAGAAATCAGCCAGAACTCTGAGGGATAAAGTCTGCTGGACAATCCAACAGTAGCAACATAGCAATTTTTTTCTTTTTCATTACTTATAAGCATGAAAAGGTTACTGAAAGATCGTTTGATAAAAGTCTTTTTTTTTTTATTCATTCCCAGTCTTTATGAATTGATGTTTTCTTAGTGAAAAGAACTGAAAATTTGTTTGCACTTTCGTAGAACATAACTGTTTGAGATTTAAATAAATTTCGACACTTCTGGTAGTGTTTTAGAAATTTTTGTGGAAAATGAAATGAGACACTTTACAAAGAAACTCTTCAGGGATTTGAAATCTAGGAGTTTGCTGCTAGTATAATCATTTTCACTACTGCCTGGAAACAATTTCCTACGGGATTTAAAATCCCAAAGTTTGCTACCAGCACTTTTTTTTTCAAAATCTTTCACTCTTAGGTTCCATGCTTCGTTTTCGCGCAACAATCTTCAATTTTAATAAATTTCAAAAACAAGTGGAAAATTATAAACGAGAAAATCGAATCGTAAGGGAAAACGATTTGGAAATTGCTAGTCTACGTATCGATCATAGTTATTCGTTGCCACAATACCAGGTAAAATGAACGATGAGAATGTTACGATCAAGGAAAAATATAGTAATCATACAATTTGGTTTATATATAATTTTCAATTATTAATGCTCATTTGCGCATCATTCAAGAAGAAAATATTTGATAATTTGTTCGGAAGTATTTTTTGCATTTTAAAAACTGAAACAGTTGTTGAAAGGTGTATGAAATGTAGTTACAATATCAACATTTCTTAACGAGGAGAAATTTTCTCTTATAACTTTGATATGCCACACTTAAAAGGTATAAAACAAGTAGTTTATAAATAACGATCGAGTAATTTGCAGTATCAAGTATTGCCTTGGTTATTGTGCTCCCAGTTTTAATTTCAGTCCTTGTTATAACAATTTACTGTTGAGATTGTTGTTCTTGCTCGAGAGGACGCAATCCGTCCATTCAATGAACAAATCTATTATGGCGTGCTGAAAGATTTAGCCGGATTTGTGCAGGATAATTTCGGTAATATTTAAGCTTAAACCATAAAATATGAATCAAATTTAGATTACCCAGAAAATTTGACACTTCGTTTTGTTCAGAAGGATCAGTCTATGCAAGGAAGCTCACGAGGCTCATCTTTAAGCATTCACTTTTATCCACTATCAATATCATCAACCAATCTACTTATGCTTTCAGTAGTACTAAGTTCCGTAGTCAAAAAATGTCTTTGTCCTCAGTTGATGATAATATTGAAACATAGGCTTTATCGATTAATTTTTGAATTAAAGTTATCAGTTGGTTACCTTTTAGAAATTTCAAATTCAATGGGTGTGGTTGAAATCGAGGAGATAACTTCAGTGGATTTTCATAGCTTTGTTAAAGGTACTGTTTTCTTTAGTTTCACTAACTCTTTTTATCTCTTTGTAGAGAACTCTGTAATATTTCCTTGAAGAGATAACAAACTCAATTTTATCAGTTGGTTGGTTTCAGAATATCCCCTGATAATATTGTTGATAACATCCCAATCTCTCTTACTCTAGAGTATATCATTGTTATTCCAGATGACCTTGTACTGGCTCTTATTTCACTGTTTGCCATCGGTGCAATTATCATTGGAGTCATTCTGGTAGTTGGACAAAAATTTGATTTTATCAAGTAATTACTTATATTGGTTGTCTGCTTTCAAAGATATGAAACTAATAGTATTCTTTCTAAATCAATTGGAATTTGAGGAGTCCTTATTCACGAATAAGTTGAATAAACAATTTAATTCTAGTTTCCGAAGACTACCGAACCAGAATTCAATCTATGAGAAAGTTTATTGGAGAGGTGCGAAAACTGAAAATGAGCTTGAGTTGCTACGTAATGATGGATCTACTTTAAATAGTGTCACAAACGATGCTCAGGTTATTAAAATTTCTAATTTTAGCCACAAATGTGAAACTTGTAAAAAAGATAAATATATTGTTAATGGAAAGTGAAAAATCATGAAAAAGGTTGAAAGTTTGGTAGGACTAATTATTCAATGTGAAATTTTCAATGGAAACTGAAATAATACTTCAACATTTTGTTCAACATATATACTTCAACATTTTGTTCAACATTTTGTTTTGCTCTTCTCAGAATTCGATGAATTCAACGCCAGAATACAGTTCCACTTTTGAAAACATTGCTTTCGATGGGAAAATTACCGATGATATTAATGGAAAGTAGTTGGAAAAAAATGTAAGAACTTTAAAATACGCATTTTCAAATTTTCGTACTTTAACTTTGCTAATAAGCATCTGTATATTATCTGTTTCCAAAGCTCTATAGTGTCACCAAAGGTACAGTTTTATTTATATCTGTATAGATTACAATGTCAAAATATTGCTGAGTCCTTTGACAGAACATTATCTGATGGCGTATCATAACAATCCATTCCACGAATGTTGCAGAAAGGGCGCAAATAATCTTTCATTTTACCATTGAAATTCAATGCTCAATGCAGAAAATTAGTTATTTATCAAAATTTCAACAAAGTATTGGCGAAAACAAAGATGAAATAATCATAATTTGGTGAAGTGTAAGTGTCCATTTATATGTGACTCCTGTTGTAATACAAGTTTGAGAAACTGTTTTGCGATAACTAATTACATTAACTGTATTATATGAGCTTTCACTTGTAATAAAATTATAATTTCAAATGATCACTGAACGGAAACAAACCCGTATTCCGGAAAAAAATATTCATTGGATTTTTATGTGCATTATAAACTCGAAAAGAAATTAAACAAAAAGTGCTATATGATTTTTTGGCTTTCCCGGAAAGCCCTTGTCATTTTTACCAAAGAAATTTTCCATCTCGTTTTAAATTAGAAATTCACTGTCTTTCAAGCGTGGTTTTCCAGGAAAATCATTACTATATAAAATTCTATGTGAGGTGCTCAAATGTACAGTAAAATTTGAAGAAAATCAAGAGGTAAGAAGGGAAATTTAGAAGAAAAATTATAATCTCCCACATAAATTCATAAACAAAACATGAATTTTCAAGTCCTTTCGTAAAATTTTCTCAGGAATAAATGCAAAAAATCGCCCTCTTTCGTGCTTGTTTTCGTTTTTTTTTAACCAAGAGAAATTGATGAATTGATAAAATTTGAATTGAAGAAAAACAAGAAGTGTGGAAGATAAGACACCATTATAAAGTAATAATGAAGATGGAAGCGATTCAGTGAAGAGATGCGGCAACCAATGAGGTATGGAAATTGCGTGAGATAATTTCGCATAAAAGATTCCTCTAAATAAGTTCCAAAAAATAATTCGAAATTTAAAAAGGAAAAAGGATTGCTTCTGAGCTTTCTTTTTTCCCATTTTCACTATATATAACATCTTATAATCAAAATATATCTCAAAGATCCCTCATTTCTCCTCACTACTTGAGTACCTCGATAACTTCACATCCACAAATTTCGACAGTTATCTTACAAATTACTTCGATGAGCTGCTTGTGATTACCTTTATGTGACAACTGATCCATTTACTTCAATTAATTTTTCTCCCTTCATTATCTCCTTTCTTTCTTTTTCTTAGCCAGTTATCCCATTTGGTGTAAAGGTTACATTCATTAAAATACTGCACTTCACTTTTTCGCTTTTGGAACTTTACGAAACTCCTCAGGTACCTCATCCAGAATACTATACCATGTACCAACCGGTTGACGATCCTGAAACACTTCACACAATGGGCAATTCTAGCAAGGATTCTAAATTGATAAGAAGCGTCAATATCAATCAGATTCCCACAATGTTTATGCTGCAAACATTCCATCCGCACATTTTAATGTATACCTTTTGCCTGAACACTCTTTTCACTCACATGCCGCAACAATACGGTAATCAGCAACGACTAAAGTAATTCAGTAATTCCACGAATATTTCGCAATCCATAAAAGTTTCCTAAATTCCAACTTTGAAAGCTAAATTAAATTGCCAATGAAGAAGAAGAGTTAAATTTCATACCGAATCGTCGCAAATCGCATTAATGGTTAAGTCTCTGAAACAATCCATCCATTGTTTCCTGCCTTCTGGCATTGGACTATTATTACCAATGACACAACAACCAAGCAAATCATCATGACCGATCCTACAAAGTGTCACATAATCACATAAAACTTTGAAGCGGTGAATATGCAAATATTGCCAGCAGATCTCTTAAAAAGTATTTAAGCATCAAAAGTAAAATCCATGTATCTTAGGAAGATCACATAAGTGACAAACAGCAAGAATTCACGAAATATTCTAAATTAACTCTTACCTATCCCAATCCATTACTCGAACTAACAAATTAGTCCCTTCAATTTCATTCAAAGGAAGATCAAATTCAAGGCACTCGTGATATACTGGATTTAGATTAGCTCGTTTGATTGATGTCTTACGTACTTTTACCCGTCGTCGCTGGTATATTTGTTCGATTTTAACGTAAGGATCTGAAAGGAAAATTGTACATTGCTTATTTTAGTTAAATAATCTTCGATTATTTCTGAAAAAAAGATAGGATTAATTTAATTTCCTTCCCAAAAATTAAACATTTTCCAAGTTGTATGATTTCTGAAGTGCAAATTAAAGCCAAAGAATTTTGTCACTAGTACTGGGTTATCGGCATGTTTGAAAAAGTCGATATTATAAATATTTATCAGAACTTACTCTAACCTTACTATTACGGGACTTTTTTATCAAGGTTTAAAACAACAAATGCATACCTGAAGCACCCGTAATATCCATCGGTCTTAAATTGTATGCTTTTGAAACCGTAACGTACAGTTTCCGATCAGCTGTGGAATATGATAAATAAACCAATAAGTCACCGAAATCATCCTTACCCTTAAAAAAATGCTCCAGTCAAAACTAGCAACAGGATTCTAACTGAAACATAATGATTCAGAAACCGAACCGGAGTGCTGATAATTTGCATAGTATGTTCAGTCCACGTGCTCAGTTCTGATTTCTCGAACAAATCACGCAAGATAACGTTGCCAACGAGACCATGTCTTGTGAGACGAACGAAATTGTACACAGTAAACTGCAAAAATTCATAAACTTTTCATCTGCCTTTATTAACATAAGGAAAGCAAGGCGGGTGAGCTGTAAGATCAATTGTTGAAGAATTATTTGTGAATATAATTAGTTCAAGATGGCATTGACCGTTTTGCCTTCAATAAATCCAATTGTCTTTATAAATCTTATCTGCCAATTCTTTTACTCTAAAACGTTACTACTTTGTTAATATGGCTAAAGACAAAATTAAATTAGTGAATTGAGCAGAAATGCATTTCAATTTGAAATAAAACAGTATGCTTTCTTAAGGTAAGGCAGTAATGATATCAATTGATGGATTGATTATTCATTAATTAACCTGAATGGAATAAAATAGAAATATGCATATGGAAAAAAGCGATCTTATCGCTGAATGTTTCAAAAACTCACTTGTAACATTCTGCTGGATAAATTAGCGTAACTGATATCAAATGAAAACATTTCGTTGCATTCTGGATTAGATGAATTCTTGAAAATACGAGTTTTATATTGATTCCGCCTTTCCGGTAACAGACACAATTTTACGTACGGTTCGGAATTCTGAATTTCTGTGCTGGTTAATACGAGGAAAAAATTCAAGCAGAAAATTGAGATAATAATGACTGGTCCTGATAATGTTTACTTGAAAGTTCCGCTGAAATTTCATAATTTAAGAATCAATTTGACTTTAAAAGAAAATCTTCAGATCATACTTCAGCAGGGATACCGCTGGCTCGAATGACATGGACCATTAATACCCGGTGAATGAAATCATAGCGAAGCGAAAACGTTAATGTGCCTCTAACACAGCAGAGATCGGGAGATTTCTCACAGAATCCAGATTCATAATGTTTAACAGGACATCCATCACCTACCTGAACCTGTAATTTCCAATCACTGACGAAACCTTCTACTAAATTGACTACAATGTTTCTTTCAAGGTAAGGCTTTGACAAAGGTTTTGCTATTAAAATATCTCAAGGAAATTACAAGGAAAATTGCCCGCAAAATGTGTTATCATTGCAAGATATATATGTCATGTCATGAAATGTCACGTGATGTTACTTATCACTCACCTGTGAATCATCAGCTTGCTCGTTGTCCATAATTGTTGAAGTTTTTAGCAAACCATTGTGTTTCGATTCCGTTGCACTATGCCAAAATGAACTAACACGATTAATTAATGACTTCTTGTGCGAACTGGAAGAAAATGAGTAGAATTGTAGAAATAGTAAAGACATCGAAGTTTCGACGACGTGAAATTTTTGTATCTAAAAAAAAAACAAACGCAACAGATGAATACCACACGCAAGGGAAGTAGCATGTGCTATTTCTAAAACTGACTTATAAATTTTTCTGCTTAAATTAAAACATATCTATTAGCTTTTCTCACAGAAACCAATCATAGAACTGATCCGAAATTTTCAAAAGAGGTAAAATAAGAACCAAAAAATTAAAATAATAATAGTTCAAAAGTGAAAAAGATAAGGGAATATTGTGGTAAGGAAAAACAAAATAAATGAATATAAGAGAAACTGATATCATCCGCCTACAACCCGCATTAAAGGAAAGTCAATTTTAAGGATCTTAATTGGAATGAAATAGATATGTTGGTATAATATTGATGTTTTGGACAAAGATATATCGGACATTTTGAAATTCAAATGGGATATTGACAACTGGGAATTAATGAATCTCTTCATCCTTCTCATTTTCTCTCTAACATTTTGCATAATTTTTAGCATAAAATAACTTTGCGGTTCTTACATCAATATTTGATGAGAAAATTTTTCATATTTTACTTAGAATTTAATGTTATCCAGTATACATTACTGAAAATATAAACTTGTTAGAACGAAGAAAGAATTTTTTAAATCTTAATAAGAGAAAAACGTCATCGGATCAGGAGAAAATGATGAAATTAAAAGGAAAGTCGAATGTCTTTTTCAAAGGTGACAGCTCAGTAAATCATGTAAGATAGGAATAGAATGGCTGATTTAAATTTAGATGGAACTTATAAAAAAAATTACTTTTCTACGAGATATGAGTTTCTACATTCTCAACATCTGTACTTTTAATAGACATTTAAATGAGTGGATATGAAATCTAAATAACATTTCTTCATCAATGTTTACTGATTTTATGTGGTACTTAAATAAATAATAACTATTTCGAGAGGAACAAACACTTTGCATTGAACAAAATTCCTTTCAAGTATAATTCGATCAATGCATCCCAAACTCTTCTTGATTTATTCTTATCTCTGATAACATTATGTACCATTAACAAGGGATTTTCAATGTATGAAAATTGCAAACAAACTTTTCCCGTGATGAAAACGATGGTTGTGAGAAATCGATATGTTCTTTGTTATCATTTAATGGCGAATGTTGCTGTTCATAGAATTCCCATATTTCTGCAACATCTTTCATCTCATTAATAAATCAAAAAGGTGTTTGGAATGTTTAAGTATAACATAGTGTTATACTGTTCATTTCTTAGTTACAAATGGAATACTAAATGATAAGCTTATTGATAGCGTGATAAAGTATAATCGACACTCTTCACATTCTACAATAATTGTCATATTACACGAGCATAAATATATAGACCGAATCATGCATACATCATAAGCTATAATCATAAGCTATAATCATTAATAGTAATTATTATTATTATTATTATTAAGAATAAATGGCATACATTTATCATGTAGATCAGCTGAAGTATATGAAAACTGTGGATGAAATGGATAAGTAAGAGATAAGATCGTAAAACTTGAATATATTCACACAATTTCAAATCTCAGAAATAACAAGATTTATGTGAAGGTGAAAGAAAAAGTTGATTTTCATAGTTCTTTCTGGAAAAGCCCAAATTTCTTCAGTAAACTGTTATGGAAAAGGTTGTGAAAAGAAAGAGCAGTTCAGTTTTTCTTTTTTAGAAATCGGAAAATCAGTGACTCTTTTAGTACAAATAGCAACTGTAAAGGAAGATGAAGCAATGTTTATTTGTTTAAATTTCTCGAAATTTTCATGTTGTTTAATAGCTCAGTGATACTGAGGAATCACACGATAAAAGTTAATACAAAATGCGACTAATAAAGTTAATGAATCTCTGCTTATCTAAAAAAAGAACCTATTCCTGATATTTGTTGAAAATGTTTAATCAAGACTATAATTACAATAAAATGTAAAAGTTTCTATTGGGGAACATTAAATTTAGTAGAAATTTGCATAACCTGTTCAAAATCAGTAAAGGTCATCCTGTCCCTCACTGAATTAATTCTGATGCCATATCAGGTTTGTTGTCAGAACAGAGCTAAATTCTTGATGTCAAAAAATTAACAATACTTTTAGTTCTTCACTCCTACACAACAACAAAATGTTGTAACTGCAGGAGTGATAAGTCCAATTTGAGATTAATATTTTTGTTTGCCGGGCATTATGATGGAGGTGTAAACATGTGCATAACTATTCCAATTCAATTTTTCCAGTTAATTTGAAAAAGAGTAAACGTTGAAATTTCATAAAGATTCTTCCTCTCTCAACCACTTCACTACTGTGCTACCTAAAAAAATTCGTCGAAAATCAAAAATTAGCCATTGAACCTTTATTTTACTAGGATTGAAACCAAGAGTGAGAAGACCACTAAATGACCATGCCAATAGCATACCAGCAACATAAGGATACAAAATAAAAAAGTCACGAACATTCTGAAATATGTTAACTTCCGAGGGATGTGTTACTAGCGGAAGACTTGACATAATCAAATTCAAATCAATAATTTACAATAATAGTTCTTTTCTATTGAATAAAACGGACTTTTGACATGAAATTTAGAACTTTTCACGAGAAAATATTAGTCTTACACATGCAACATGAATATCAGCGACCGATGGGATAAGAAAGTCAGCATTTGATCTTTCAGCATTAAATGCCGATGGAAATAAATTTTAATCTGTCCCACCCTATTCAGTTAAAAGAATCGTGGGAAAGGAAATTTTCATTTCCCCTCGAATGGTCAGGATTATTCCCAGAATTCTTTTTGACCAAAATAACTTGATAAAGCTTACCAATCTTTTTTTTGGAACATAGTTTGATATCTTTTTCTGATATTGAAATCTAAAGAGGTATTAAAGTCAATGAGAAATGAAAATTATCAGTGGTAGAGAAAAATAAAGAAAGGGCTATACTATGATAAACGATTAATGTCACATAATAGGCAAATGATCAATGATTAATGTTATATGATAATAAATAAACCTATTTGATTAATGTTATATAATAAGTAAATGTAATTGAGTAAAGCCAAACAACATGATAATTTGAAAAAGCTGTGATAATTCGAATTTGTTATTTGAACTTTTTAAATTTTTCCGCGTTTAAATAGGTCTGTGAATTTTATTCTTTCCATAATTGAAATGATTTTACTGTCATAAAAAGTACAATAAAAATTATCAGCTAGATTTAAAGCCATAAAATCCCTTGCCAATTTTCAGGAATATTGTTTGCGTTAAATAAAAAAGAAAAAATTCTGCACGAATGAGTGGTTCGGAGAAAAATTCCCGTTGATTATGTCTCCTAAACTTCTTGTCAGGAAGTTAAGCAATTAATTTTAAAGGTAAATAAAGGTTTTAACTTCAACCTACATTTTTACTTTATGTTGATAACTCCCTGGAACATCGCACTGATCCTTAATGATATATATATACTATGAAGGCAATGGGGTTAAAAAAGGAAAAACTAATGTGACTAGTTCAGAAAGAATAGAGTTACACTTCTTGGCTTGATAAATGCATCAGGCAATCGATACACTTGAAATCTTACAATAACAGCAAATTTTCAAAGAAAATAAAGTGCAACAAAAGTTCGTCGAATATATTCTCGAAAATATGAATGATTCCGTTGAACATTCCCTTACAGTTGATTCTGAATCAATAATTCCTAAATAGGTTGAATAGGTCAAACGGATGAATGAATGAAACGGCCGGTACTATAAGGCATTATTAACTTGTGACGAAATGATACTTCACTAATTAACTAAATTTGTCTCATGGAACATTTGATAAAACAGCTTAATCAATTTCTCATCATCCATTACTTCATTTTCAAAATTCACCTTTTACAAAGTTTAATAACCAAAGTTTTACGGTTAAAAGATGATAAAGAAATTGTTTCAAAGCAATTGTAAAAATTGAAAACTGTCAAATATTGTGCTATTCTCAACTAATTCGTCTTCACTATTTATCAGTTCTTAATTAATGGTTGCAAAAAATTGCTATAAATTGAATGATTTCAAACCAACCCCTCTTCAATTTAAAAGAAAAAAAAAAGACAAAACTGATCTCGGCTTAAAATACTAAATGTGTTTTGAACAGATCTAAAAGCCATTTAACAAATTCTTAGAATAACTCTTTACTAATTTGAAAGAATTCCACAGCTTATAAAACAAATAAAAATCATTTAGAAGTATACCAAATCATTCATTAAAATGCAATAAAACATTTCGGAAGTTCTTTTATTGCAAAAACTTCTCTTTTAGGTTATTAATGAGGATGTACCTATCCCGTCATCGTCACTCTTGAAATTTTACCTAATCTCGATCAAAATTTGATGTCAAGAAAGCACAGTAGTTTCCTTGGAGAGATTTTGAGGAGGGAGGAAGAGAAAGTGGGAGAGAGAGAGAGAGATAAGGTATTAAAAGTTTCAAAATGACACGCTGAAGTAATACATAGTGACGTGTTTGTCTACTTTTTTTTTCAAAGATAATTTATAAGTATGCTCCCTAAAGACATTATTGCCAACAGTGTAATATTATCAATTGAAAAACAATAACATTTTTGTTTTGAAGGCATTTTGCACAACATGATTTATAACTAACGAAAAATACTCACAAATGAAACCGGTCGAGTCCGGAATTGTCCGGATTTCCTGATCATTCTAAATGCTCTGCATTGCATCTTATAAAAAGAAGTTTATGTTACAGTAAGCTATGTACGTATAAACTATCTGGAACTGTCCAGTATGGTATAGCTCACCTTTGGATGCAACTGAAAACAGCCGACTACCTTGTAATGATTTTGAAGTGTTGCATACTATTTGAAGGTTGCAGTCCAATGTCATAAATGTCAACCCTAATAACCTAATTGAGAAAAAGGTCAGCCATAATAGCCTTTAGTCTGGTTGAGAATGCAAAGAGCAAGAGCGAGTAGTAATTTGGCAATATGTGACTTGTATCCAAATATGCATGAAGCATGAAGCAAAGAAGCAAAGAGTTGCACCTGAGAAGGGATAATTTGACAATGCGTGACCTGGACCCAAATATGCATGAAGTATGAAGCAAAGAGTAGCTACCTGAGAATGGAAATTTGATTTTACTTGAACAGCCAATATTTTTGAATGTTTTCATCCTAACTGGCAAATTTTGGATCGCATTATAAATTACTTTTTAATCCTTCATTTCATAACTGCGAGAATTTCAAGTCACTTGCAAGGATATTAGTGAAGTTGATAACGAATCTTCCCTTATCAGCAAAATCTTTCAATATTATCACAGAAGAAATAACTGCTAATGTCAAAAAGACATGGACTTTTTGATTGATTCATTTCTATATGCTTAAGGATATTATACAATTTGCGTCAATGTAAAGCTTTAATTATTGGTTCAGAAAAGTCGATGCTTTCTCAGGAAGGAAGAAAAAATGAGTGAATGTGAGAATTATTAGAAAGTCTTCTTCTAGAAAAAAATAGGTAAAAGGACATTTTTTAGCGTTAATGTGCTTAAAACGACGATTATTGCAATTTTTTCAGAGAAACCTCTTTATTTTACTCTCTCAGATAATCAAATATTTCGTGTCAACTTCATAAGGAAATTGTTTGAAATTCAATTATCTCAACACAGTATATGCAATTTTATGCATTATAGTAGCAATACTTTTTGGTTGAAATTTTTTTTGTAAAAAAAATAATGACATGATTATAGTAAGTATGATAAAAGTCATCGCGTTTTTAAGTAGAATTATAGAGGGGAATAATTTTGAAATTTGAAATTAATAGCCAACATCCTTCCTCTCAATCAAATCTCCTGCAACCAAAAAGAGTTTTTTCTTTTTTTTTTTTTTAAATTGTCGATTTGTGCATTAATTCCTAATGCTTGAAAGAATAAAAGAAGCTAAAAGTTCCAGAGGAAATTAGAAGTTAATACATCTTCACCTTGACATGGTTCAGTAAATGAGCGGAAATGTTAGACCTAAAATTATCCAGCAAAATTCAAATAAATAAGCAAACTACAAAATAGTTTTAATTGAACGATGCTTACTAATTGAGGCGACTTATTATAAGTAAAATCACTTAATCATTTTCAGAGCATTATTACTTAATTTAAAAGTCATAACTTCACATTGGTTCATTTTCTAAGCTCGCACGATAGAAATCGTTTGTCGAATTTGCTGAAATTGTTACGAGGGAACAAAATTCTCGATTAGTGAATGATTTGATAGGAAAAAAAAATCTATTAATAGAATTTAGATAATCTAAAAGTAATGTGCACATGAAAATTGATCGAAGAAGCTACCTTTAACTAAATCTGTTAAATGATTAAACCTGTAAGTAACACAATTTCTACAAATGTATTAAATCTTAGTCAAACTGCTTTTCGAGTTATTTATTACAATTCGATTGAAAATTGACTTATTGTTTGTCAAAACTAAATCCTCCCTCCTCAAAAAGAAAAAAAAGATTGAAAAATCATTTTAATAAGGATGTAAAAAAGGGAAAAAGATATCAAAGAAAAGTGCTTTGAGCAATAAAATGAAAAATTCCAATTTCACTTTGGAAAAGAAACACAAATCAAAGAAATGAAATTTACGACTTTTCAAATTAACTGCTTGCAATCAAATTTTTTTTACTTTCTTGAGAATTTAAAGCATGCAAAGGAGGAATTGGAAGTCTAAGGAATGTCTAAATGGTCATTATTATCATTCGGAAGAAGAAAATAAATGCCAAATAGGGGAAAGGATTGGAATTGGCGCAAATGACAAGGAGGAAAGAGGCAAGAGAAGAAGATCGGGTAACATAATTTGTGCGGAATTCAAAACTAACGAGTTGAAACATCTTCGCAGTTCGGCGCATTAGTTGTAGCATCACATTTGGTTATTGGGATCAGCTGATTTGATTCATCCATTGTGAGATCTGAAATGATAACTTGTCATCTGTTTTTGTTTTTTTTAGAAATTCACATTCAAAAAGGTATCAAAACGTTGAAAATTTTTAAAAATACAATAGAAAATTGAAAAATGGAATTAAAAATTTCATTTTATGTTGGAAGAAATTCTTACAATTTGTTTACTATTAAAAACTTAAAAAAACATGCTCTTAATTTCTCTATCCTGAGACAATTTTAATTTTGACCAATAAAATTTAAAAGTAATTAAAGCGATTCATGATTGAACTGCAAATAAATAGTAGAATCCAACATTTTCAGCTTATTTATATTAACTAAATTGTGAAGTTCAACTTATTTATATTCTCTGAATAATGATAATGGTTTGCTATCAGTTTCCTGTCATTCAGAAGCCTGGTAAACATTTGTTTGGCAAGTAAGCATGTCATGAATAAATAACTATTTCACTTGAAGGGATGGGAAAGAGAGGACTACGTAGAATTCAAATTGTAGCCTAAGCTGAGAAAACAGGATCGGGTTACATTTTATTTTACGTAACTCAACTTTCAATGATAATCAAATTATCAGGAAAATTTTAATCTTCATGTTAGTATTATTTGTTTTCGATCTTAAATCTTTATCTATTTTGATAATACATTGAACTGTTGAACTGTCAGATGATAAATTCCGGATGATAGAATGAATGGGATGCCGAGAATTAAGTGTAATATGAATTATCATTGCGGGGAAACCGCGAAAGTAAACTTGAAAAATGATGAGGAAGGAATAGTAGAAAAAAGAATCGAAATTTCAGGATAGGGCTTATTTCAGGAAACAGAGAAGACATACATCATTTACATAAAAAATTTATTTGTAGTCTACAATTTAGCCTCGAACTTTAATATTTAAAGAGCAATCTTTAATTGTTTTGAAGTTCGAAAACATTCGTATTTAATAGTTGGACTTGAAAAAGAATATTTTTACAAATCAATCGTTGTATATCTACGGTTTAGGAAACGTCGAATGCAGGATAGATAGATGTGAGTCCATGCATCCAGCAAGGAATATTCCTTCCCTTTTTCGAGTTATATGCTCTTCTGTTTCTTTCTTTGTTAAATTTTTAGAAAATTAAATGAAGCACGCGTGACAGGTCCTCTAAAAAGCTTCATTAAAAAAAAATTAGCTGTAAAAAAGTATAAATAAAAGAATAAATGGAACGAATATATCATTTCACAAAATGAAATATATTAAATGAATTCCTTTTCATCAAACTATACTTCCCATTTCAGTTTCTTTTCATTTTTCAAATACATTTTGCTATCTAAGAAATTTTAAGGTCAATGGAAGCAATTTTGTTTGCCAATTTTGTTAAATCAAAAAGATACGAAAAATTATAATTTAATAATTTCCATAAAATATGAAATTCTGAAAGCTTGAAAAATTTTTTTGTCATATAATCTACATTGATGTGAATACAATTTTATGAGCACATATTTCGTTTGTTAACATACTTTCACCATTTTACACACATTCGCTTTAACTAGACAGGTTGTCTCAACAATTTATCAAACTTTTCTCCCTTACAAATAGTACCTCCATAAAACTACTCTTCATAATTTAACTCCGCATAAAAATTTTTAAAGAGGAATTTCAATCATGTGAGAAAAATGCAAACATTCGAATAATTTTTAGTGATAGTTTTTTTGTTTATAAAGAGGAAAGTAAGGTTAACTCACAAAAATAGGAACAAGCAGAAGGAAGTGCCTAGAGCCTGGTGCATTACTTTCTGGCCAGTTTATGAGCCAGTAGGGTGATAGCTTGGTTTTTTTCGAACTTTACTTGGTAATTTTTATTTGTCCCCTAATTTTCGCTCACTATAACTTTTATTTAATTTTAAATGATACTTTACTGTATTACTTTGAGTGGTTATATTACACTTTAGATATATATTAAATGAAATTTCGGAGAATATTTCGAAATTCCATATTTTCTTATGCCATCCTTTGAGAAGTACCACGTAAAATATCGCTTTTTTGATGATGAAAATATCACGTCGGATAAGTGACCATTTAAAATTCATTGACTGTATCATCGATGAAATCAGTGTGATCGAATTCTGATTAATGATAAAAATGAACATACCGGTATATCGTCTGCGATGAAGTATGCCGGATTTAAGCTGTAATTTATTTCGACACCATTTCAGGACAATGTAAACAGCAAAAATGAAAATCAATAAAAAGCTAAGTACAATGCATGAAGTTAGTGTTATTAATGTGTTCATTTTAGTGATTTTGAAATCTGCCAAGAGTTCCATCAAAATGATTTCAGTGATACTAGGGACGACTGGATCACATTTAAGTGTACCTGAAATACTTTTTTTTTCAGAGCTTTTATTTTTAATTAAAAAGCAGAAAGCGATTTAAATCTCGAATAAGAAGATGGAAAATGTGACGTGAAGAATGTCATGCTAAGAAATACGGGACAGTATAAGTAATATTAAATGTATGCAACAGTAATAGTGGAGACAGTTAGCGTCTTCTACAATTCCTGTATGTAAGCCTGACGTCAATATTATCAAATTTCGTAAAAAAAATTATTATCAATATTGATTTTGAGTAATTAGATGAAAGTCAACAGGAAGTTAGTGCAGATTTTTAGAAGTGACGAAGAAAATTTGTGAATTCTCGCTGTAGTATTTAAGAATTAAATAAACATCAGGAAATAATTGATTTCAAATTTTAAGCAAAATGTAATGCTAACATATTTTGCAACGATTAGTTACTGACTATAAGTTCTTTTTTTTTATTTTGCTTTTTTTAAGTAGTTATTTTCATTTAGGATGAAAACAACTTTTGAAATGCAAGTTTAAAAAATGTGTAACTTCTTTTCAAATCCTTCTTACACCTCACAAAAGGTAAAAAATAATCGCATTTCAGTATAATCAACTACAAAAGAGAATGCTGTTTGCCCTTTTAAACTGTTCGCAAATCAGAATAAGCGACGCGTTTCACGTGAATTTTAATGAAATAAAACCGGCAATAAAATTGTCACTTTCACTTGTCACAACTATTTTTTTATAAAATTTGATTTAGTCTTCTTTTTTTTTTTTAAAATATCAATGAGAAAGAAAATTTGATTTGATAACAGTATTCTAAACTTTCTCTGCGATACATAATATTCCATTTTCACTTTGTCATTAACGAACACATAAAGCATTTGGGGAAAAAAATTCTGCTTGTGGAAATGTTTTCCACTTCGTAACGCTCAAACATACAATTCTCCTCCTGCTTTGTTAATATTTCAGCATTTCACATATCAGTGGGAAGCGATTGATAAGTTTTAATTTGTCAACAACAAGCCTTTTTTACAATGCATTTGGTGAGATGTACACTTTTGCTAGCTGTTATCAATGACATAATTACTTTCAGTTCATGTCCCTCATTTCAGCACGGTAAGCAAATATGGAAGAAAGTGATAGAGAAGTGATAGGGATAATGACGTATACTATCACTTATGAATATCATATAATAATAGGACAAGTATGAATACTTTACCTGACTAGGTCAAATATTTCGTTAAACATGATTAGAGATATTTCCGGTTGATTCATATAAATTAAAACAGAAATAATTAACTCTTCATTAAACATAAAAAGTATAAAACGATTAACCTTTATTGAGTATTAAACCTCTGTAAGCACGGAATATACATCCAATTGGAAGTTAAAGGCGGAAAATAAAGACAATTTTTACTAATTTTAAAGTTTCAATTTTCAGTTAATGAAATGATTTGCCTTAAGAAAACTTTACACACTCATCAAAATTAATAGTTTGCAAGCGTTTACTTCAGGGGAAACAATACAAATAAAAATTTTCGCATGATGAAAAAGTCGGCATCATCAAGCTGCAATGGAAAGTAAAGGCATTGCAATAACTAGCGCATGTAAAGAAATATTACTTCTATCTGACATTTTCTTCTTTCGACAAGTTCGCCATCATTATCATTACCATCATCAACATCATCATATCATCATAATAATAATAATAATAATAATAATAATAATCATCATCATCATCATCATCATCATCATCATCCATCCATCCATCCATCCATCATCTATCATCATCATCCATCATCATCATCATTATCATCATCCATCATCATCATCATCATCATCCATCAACATCATCATCATCATCATATCATCATCATCAGCAGCAGCAGCAGTAATAGCATTACCCGAATATAGTCAAACGATGGGACTGTGAAAGAGAAGATTGAAAAGTAAAAGCATATAATTTTAACATTGTTGTTGGTGACATGTCACAATTATTCAATTTTGCTTTTAACTAATATGCGATTTATGCAAATTCAAGATGTAAAAATTTTGAGATTTCGCAAAGTTCTTTGCATATCCTTCAACTTTACTTTCAAATAATAAAACTGTGCAATTAACAAATGATAGATATATTACACGAAAAACCTTTCGATAAAGGAGCGATTCAATTATTCATCTTTAAAAATGTCCTTTAAATAGACGATGATTGAAAGCTATTTCAATGAATTTAAAAAAGTCTAAGGACATTATCCATTCAAGTGAGATAATTGAGTCATCATTTCTTGAGTAATATTTGGGAAAGGAAGGAAAAGGTCCTTCTCAGTTGACGACAAATACTTTCAGTGATATAATTCTATGCTATAATGGATGATAATGGTGTAAATTGAAGAGAATGAAACAAAAATTGTATCTGTCATCCTATCATTGTCAAATTGCTTAACAAAATGTTACTTATAACAAAAACTTATGATACATAATGATTCATAATTTTCAACTCTCGCCATTTTACCTGCCTTAATAGATTAGACAAATAAAATGGGTGGGTATATAAATAAATAGATAAATAGACAGGTAGATAGGTGGATAGATAGATAGGTAGATGAATAGATAAACAAAGATATAAGAGCATTTTAAAAAAGCAATTAAATTTCTCCTTGAGAAAAAGTTTAACGCTTATTAGAAAAATATAAAATGCAATTTTCTTTAAAAAAAAAAGGTGTGAAAAGCTCGATTTTGTGAAGAATAAAAAAAGTGATGAGAAAAACTGAAGGACAATTTTTGTTTGACATGATAAATTGATGTAATAGGAGAAAGCAATATGCAAAGGATGGCATAAGGATAATGGAAAGCTTTAATTCGAAAAATGTACTCTAAAGATTAAAAAGAAAACAAGCCAGGGATGCTAATAAGTAAGTAATTGAGTAACGGAAAAGATGACTAAATAAGCAATGCAAGCAATTCAAAATATTAGACTGATCTGATTGAAACAAAAATGCATAAATAAGACCTTTTAGAATAGACAAGAAAAACTTGAAAAAGAAGTAAAAGGGATGAAAATTTAAATTATTTTGGATGAGAACGATCAATTTATTTGTTTGCTGCACTCAATTATTATAATCATATACTAAAAACAACTTTATTACTTTATTTTTACATTACTTTGTCCTAAATAGTCGAAAATTTTCATTTAAATATGTAATTACTTCTACAATAAATCACTTTTCTACCAAAATTTTAAGAATTTGTTGCATCCAAAATGGCAATATTAATTGAATTTTCATTACCTAACAAAATACCACACTAAATATTAACGATATCAATCAATTTTATTAAATATAACTAAATCATTAGGTTAAAAAAATTACTGATTAAATTATAAATTATGAATTTTGGCTTTTTTCAGTGATTCTGCAGTACTAGTCAAATTAAGCCTGATATAAGCGTTGAAAATTAATTTTGTTGGAACTAATGACTTAGTGACACGTTGGTAACCTTTAACCAAGAAGCAATAGAAGGATAATTTGCCGTAAATGTAGAGATGATAATCGACGACTGATGGGCAAAATAGGATAAATTCTTTTCATCAAAATAATGGAAAAAAGGTACTCTGAGGAAAGCTTTCGATAAATCCTGAGAGTTTACAATGTTTGCGAATCTATAAAAGATATCAATCAATACATTAATACGCATTTTGTTGCTATAAAAAAATTTGACATTCTTGTAAACTGAATACATTCATACTTGAAATGTTTAATTTCAGTTTTCCCTGAATAACTTGACATATTTATGTGCTAGTAGTAAGTCAAAAATTTAATCGTGAAATTAATTATAGTACACGTGGAATTAATTACAGCTCCTTCCATTGACAAATTTTTACTTTACTGGTAAATTTCTTGACCAGAAGTTAAGTGTCCAACTTTTTAACAAATAATTCGAAGCAATATGTCTTACTGACCACTTAATCTAGCCATTTACTTAATTTTATTTTAACTAGTAAAATCACCGTTTTTTATGATTTATTATTTAGTGGACAAGTATTGTTGACTAGACATTTGTATTAACGTAAATATAAGGTAAGAAAACTGTAGTATAGATTACATCACTTTAAGTATTTTCTTTTAATAATTTAAAATTTTAATGCTTTTAAAATATTTGATTTTACATTATAAAGGAAGAAAAAAAGTGCTATATGCTAATGATGAAATTATGCATAGAAAGGTTCGTAGTCTTACTTTGCTTTTCATTGACAAGTAGTCCTAATCAACTGTCTATTTACTTTTCATTTTTAGTTTATCTCATATTCAAAGGATTCATAACGTTATAAACACTTACATTATAAAGGAAGGAAAAAATAAATGATGAAATTATGCATGGAAAGGTTTGTAGTCTCACTTTGCCTTCCATTAACAAATAGTCTTAAATTTTAAGAATTGATTTAGTACTTTTTAAGAATTGGTTTTAGATTTTAAAAATTTTAAGAATTGATTTTAGTCTAAATTTTAAGGATTGATTTATAATAGTATCTGAATGAAAAGGCAAAATTATATTTTTCCAAAATACTTTCTACAATTCAAAGATGTAAAATCATGAAAATTCCCACACGCATTAGTTCTAAATTATAATGATGTCATTTGATTCGCCCTCCAGCAGTTTCAAAAATGATTTCATACTTGACATCGTACATTGGGAAAAGATGAAAAAGCGACATGGGAAAAGGAAGAGTTTCTACTTTTTCATTCGTGCAACTTTTTTGCTTCGATGAACTTGAAAAGGCATGCGGTAATTATGATTAAGTGAAGAAAAAGACTGAAAGTAGCTGTGTCAAATTAACATATGACAATTAAGGAACAGTAAAGATTTCTACGCTTGTCTTGATATGAAATCAGCATATAGAACGAAGCTGATTATTAAGCAAGGGTGAATGAAATTTTGGAAAGGAATCCTAATTATTTTTGAATTAAAGCTAGGCTCCGACAAGGAAAAAATCATTTTCAAAGGCTAATAAGAAGTGCAAAGTAAATGTAATTTAAAAAAATGCTCCATAAGAAGTCAAATTGATAAGGCCAAACAACAAATTTGTCAAGAGTTTGATCTTTATTTACCTTTCAAACGAGAAACTTCAAATCATTTATGAGTTCCCTAACAAGTATTATTGAGCTATCGAAGTTTGCATACTTTTCAAATATACCCCAAAGTCTTCCAATTCGTTTCAAGTTGATTATATCGTCTTACCTTACTTTTATCATTCTTTCAAATAAATTTATCAGTACCAGTTATTTTCACTAAACCTACTATAGTAGTATGCAAAAACAATCATAATTCGCTCTTTTGCTTATTCGACAATTCCTAAACATTCCAAAGTATTTTTCCTATTTTATGAATTGATGGGAGACACATAAGATCCAAGATAATAAATTGGAAAAGTAATAAAACTAAGTGACAAAACACTTTGTCACTAAAAAAAAGAAATCACACAGAGCTAATCGTAGTTCCATCAGTTATAACACTTATTAGTTTTTCTTTTTTTTTTACAACCAGAAAAAATGTAATCTGAAAATTGTGAATAATTTATTCAGCAAACGTTGAATGGTGCACAAATTTGGCTGTTCAGCAAAAATGAATCTATCATTTTTTTGATTACATTTTTTTTTTGAATCTAAATTGCCAAAGAAAATTAAATTTCTGCAGTGCTTCTCTATACAAATAACAATAAATAATAATAATAATAATAATAATAATAATAATAATAATAATAATAATAATAATAAATGCCTAAATTACATTAAAGATTTTCGCTTATTTAAACGATTGTTTATTCGACGAAAATTTTTTTTATTTTTTTTAACCATTACTATTTGCATAGTTTTTCACATTCATTTTAATTTCACCATAAGAATTTTTCGTTGATAGTTTAGAAAGATTTTTGCAAATACTTTTGGTCGTTTGTTTTAAACCTATAAAATGTCAAGACTGCAGATTATTTTCATATAAACAAACGAAATTTGGAAACTATTTGAAAAAAGTGTATTTTTTGTGTTAAGAGTTATTTTTGAATTAATTCACAAATCAGGCAGGGATTATATTAAATAAATGGTACTAACCGAATCGGAATTATTTTATTTTCCGTGATATTACTAATTCATTTAACTTAACGAAATTTGAATATTTAAGTCAGTGTCATCTATAGTTAAAAATGTTAATATATTTAGCATCTACGAACAGCATGATGATCACCCAAAGTCAATTTTGACATCGATAACTGCGTTTCTCGACGTTGAAGATTGTCCCTGTTTTTGAATATTTAATACTTTGCGATATATGAGAGAATTTTTTGTGATTATCTTTGGTTAATTTATCACAACTCCAAAAATATTATACACGATAAGCTTGTATTGGATTTTTTTCACTCTCGTGAAACAGTAAACAAATAAGTCCATCATTTAAATAATCATTTATTTAATTTGGAAAAAAAAGATGAAATGTTGGCATTATCTACAGTGTTTGTTATCGAAATGCACGAAATTCAACATGCATATGACATGAAAATTTGCATGACAAAGACCGTAGTAATAACTCAAAGTATATTAGTAAAGTAAGTGAAAATAGGAAGTTATTTCAATAAAAATTATAAATGGTGAAACTAAAAAAAAAGTTTTTTTTAGTTTTTTTTTTTTACTACCTGTACCATTTATAAATTTTAATAATGCGCTGCAGATTAGGGAATATACTGTGGGCAATGGTCATTTGAACAGTCTCTCGTAAGTTCTGATGTGTCCACGTAAATTAGACGGTCTTCAAGTGGTAGCATACGCATCTGATAGCATCCTCCTTCTTTCCGTAGTTCTGGGTTCTTGTATATGCATTCGGTCCAGTTTGAGAAAGAACTAAGTTTTAGTGGACATCTGCAAACCTTTTCTGGTCATTCAAATTAGATCTATACTAATCACAAGTTATTTCTCACTTCACTCTTTATTTTTACTCAAAGACTCGTCCATAACTTGAGTTTAAAACATCTGAACCATAATTTATTTTTTGCGTAATTTGTGATATGCAAAGATAGCATTTATTCCATGTTACTTCGTATTGCTACTGTAATAACACAAAGTGATAATTTACAAACAACAATGGTCAAGTAATCGATTTTTGTGGTGCCTTCAAGTAGACCATAAAACTTAAGAGATTCTGCTTAACAGCTAATTACCCAGCAAGATAAAGTTCGAAATTTTGGGACTATTTCTTAGCGTGATGCCACATAACGATGAACGAGCAATTCCTTTAACGTGCGTGTTAAATACTGTGTAATCTGTATCAACAACTTACCGTTGTAAATTACAAGGTGCTTTCTGTATAAAATTTTTTTAATATTCGATGGACATTTTGCGAAACTTTTCCCGCGTGTCATCACTAATTTGCTCTCATCTATTTCACGTTTCATAAACGGCATTGGTTGACCGTCCTCCCAACAAGTTGCTGAACACTGAGACCACGGTTTAAAGCGGTAAAAGCATGGCATATCATGTTCAAGTAGCTGACCATGCTGAAATATTACACTGTCTTAGTATATAGTTTGTTGAGTCCATCCATGCTTTTTGGTACCTTTATTTGGACTAATACATAAATTAAATTCGGTCAATTTCTAGAATCCTCTTCTCAATTAGTAATTAAACTTTCATCTTGGACAAAAACCTTAATTTTGAGTGCTAACAGCCAAAAACAGCTGGTGACAATAAGCAAGACGACAAATAAATTAATTATTGTCAGGATAGAATTAATAACCGCAAGCACTCGTACTTGTCTATTTCGCACCAGTGGAGCAATTCGCTGAAAATTTTTGATTATTGAAATTAATCGAAAATGGCAGTAAAATTTATCCTACTTGTGAAAGATATTGCCAAAGTCGATGATTGTGTGAACAGTGCCTACAGTTTTCTAATTATCTTTAAAATATCACCACAACATTTGACCATACAGAAAACGGTTTCAGCATCAGAATAAGCTAATTAACAGTTGCGATACAACTTACATGATACCAGGATGAAAATGATGAAGAACCTTTTGTACTAGTTATGGAACCTTCGTATCCTTCCGATAGATCAGAAAGCTGAAAATAAATAAAGCACTAGTTGTAAGAATTAGCAGTAGTTGCATGAATAGCAGAGATGAATCATGTAAGTGAATATCTCGGGAAACTTTAAAGGTAAAAAATGTGGTAGATAAAACTGGGGCACCTCTTCCGTATCCGCGCCTGCAACGGTCGATGCAACAATTTTTTCCTCGACAACGGATGGTTCATTTTCAGCTTGTTGTATTGGAGTGGGATTCAGCTGCTCTGCTAATGTAGCCATTAGGGCCTAGCTTTGGCCTGGAAAAGGCAATACCTAGTTTTCCAAGCTAGTTAATTTGGTCATCGAAATCAAGAAAAGTGAATAGTGCGGGTGACATTACTACTTACTTACTACTTAAGGCAATAAAACATAATGTTAATAAAACATACTGTTATTCTAGTGCTATGTTTCATAAAAGTTTAAGGGATTCTAAAATATGATAAGAAAACCAGTGTGGAGGAAGAAAGGACGCCAAGTTTTTGTAATATAATGACCTGCTTCACAGTGCCGGGATATCTCGGAAGTCAAAGAATTTTTCGACGTTTATAGTGAAATCTTCATAGTTGGTGGTACTATTTATGCTCGTGAAATCAAGCAAACAGATCTCATTACAAGAATTCTCCAATCAATGAAGTAGGCGGGAGAAAGTGAAAAAATGATTAGTCAAATAATAAACTTCTAAAAAACTTCTCAACTTCTCTCGTGTCTAAAAGGCCTACAGAAAGGTCAAACAAATAGCTTCATCAACCGCTTAGTAACAATATTCTTTCAAGGAAGACAAGCTAGAAGGCAGATGATAGAAGTAAATCAAGTAAAGGGATATTTGCTGTATTACTATTTACGTTAAACGTGACTACGTTTTCTAGAAACGATAACGTCAAAAACGCTTATTGTCAGAATAGAATTGTGCCTGCAGTCACACCGGCCTGTACAGATGATAATTTCAAAAATATCAGTGCATTAGTTGTATGTGATTATTTGAAGGAAAAAATTTTCATACAATTTATCATTTATAAAACCATAATTTTATTTTTATTTGGAGAGCTCTAAAGATTTGGTGGTTTTTCCGGCACGCGAAGAAAGTGCAATCCGATGATATTGGTTGTTATAAATAGATAAACTAAATGCTTCAATTCGTAGATAATTAGTGATAACTTATCTGCTCAACATCATATTATTCAGAGAGGATTTCGTTTTGCATGAACTCAGTACCAAAAGTAAAACAATGCATCTCAAAATATTATTGAAGTCAAGAATATTCAAAAGAGATTGAATTCGAAGTGTTGATAATGTAATTTTTTCCTTGTTATCAAAATCTCAACGAAATATTGCCCTTTCATTTTGTTTAGATCGTTTTGATGTAGACGGCAATCACAAAAACGGAATGAAATGGAATGCAAGAAAAGGAATACACAGAAATGCAACGTCAGGAAGCAGCCAATTCTTGTCGCATTCATAATTGGATAAGCTCTATTCATGCAAACTTTCCACATCGCTCAATTCATACAGAAGCTAATTTCATGTCTTTTAAGTTTACTAAATGAGCTATATTCCTAAATGTAAATCCTTTTTTCTTGTCTTTCAAAACCTTTCAGGCAATATGTCTTGGATGATGAAAATCAAAACTTTCTGAATCGAACTCACACTGATACTACTTCAAACAAAGTCATCGAAGTGCACTATTAATAGTATCAGAGATGACGACAATCCTTATCAATTGAACAAAAATTGATAATAACAGTGACAAATGGCACCTTTTTTTTCCCCAAATGATAACAAACAACTGAAATACATCTCTCATATTTAGTATTTGCATTGTGTCACTTTCTTTTCTTATTTTAGTGTACTGCACTGTTTGCACCTATCACGTGACCACGTAAACTGCAAACGCATGTTTACTGGTGGAAATCGTGCTGCAACAGATGAGTTTAAAGAATGCTTAAAGTGTGGGTCTCAACACGAGAAGCTTGCTTTCGTGTATTATTGTTTGTTTTGGTATTTGCGTGTGTATGTGTGTGTGCGCAGTATCCTTTGTTTTCTCGCTCTTTCTCACTCAGGACGGGGAAGTGGGGGAGGAGGGGGCGGGGGTCGGAGGTCAGAGGTTGAGAAATGGACGCGGTGGGTGTTAGGGGATGGATGGAGTTATAACTGTTTTGCGAGTCGTTGGTTTCAGTCTTGTCAGCTGGCAGGAAGTACATCGCTTTGCGTTCCGCCGGTTTTTTTTGATGATCTCAGTTATTGAGTTCTAGTAAAGTATATGAAGTTTCTAGAAGTAAACATTCTCTTATTAATTACCCAAAGTTACTCTGTCATCGCTATTACGTTGTTTCTTCTATGATAACGTGACGTTTCTAATCTAACTAATTCGCTCAATGTAATTTTTCGTTTCCTTTTTAATTTCTACTTTAGTTTAGATTTTGCTTCAGTTTGGG
>NW_018108185.1:36241-42730 GCF_000183805.2 Loa loa | reverse complement strand
ACATCGCTTTGCGTTCCGCCGGTTTTTTTGATGATCTCAGTTATTGAGTTCTAGTAAAGTATATGAAGTTTCTAGAAGTAAACATTCTCTTATTAATTACCCAAAGTTACTCTGTCATCGCTATTACGTTGTTTCTTCTATGATAACGTGACGTTTCTAATCTAACTAATTCGCTCAATGTAATTTTTCGTTTTCCTTTTTAATTTCACTTAGTTTAGATTTGCTCAGTTTGGGTTGGATAACTGTAAGTTATTTGTCGATGTTCGCTATTAATGCTGCGATTCGCTTCGTCGAATAAAGAAATATCCATTTGAGTGAATTCAATATTAACGTACATTAATGCGGAACTTAAACAGATAAGTAATGAAAAAAGGTAGTAAGCATATACATATGGTCTAATAGTGTTTTAATAGAAAGATTTTTAATACTTTAGCACTTCAATGAAAATTCAAGTAAAAGTAATATGATCATTTGTCCACACATGTTTGGTTGTTTCCCATGTCAGCCTTTCAGCACCACTGTAATAGAATTAGGGTTCGAGACATATTATATCTCTTTGAATTGGAATAAAGAGCTGGCAAAATGAATCATGGTTTTGCGTTTTCCTGCTGTTTTTTTTTCTGTGTGTGTTTTGGAGGGGAAGCGAGGAAAGCAGAGGTTACAGCTTGAGGTTTGAATATCCATTCCAACGACCTTACAGCGAAATTGCTTTGAACTCACCAGAAAAATCGACATAGAAAAACGACAGCTGTAAAAAGGGGAAGAAAGAAAGAACTGTGATTACAGCAACGAATGATATGACAACACTTTCCTCAATACCAGCACCGGAGATGCGTCCGCATTCACCGTATAGACCACCGGGAGATAAATCTGCGTGGTCAACGAAAACTAATTTAGAGCGGTAAGCTCTTTGTTGTTTTCTTCCTGCGAAGTACAGTCTTTTTACAGTAGCGTTGGTAAATGAACCGGAAATGTATGAAGTTAGAATTGCCCTAATTTTTCATTCGAATTATGTTGCGTGAACAAAAGCTTATATCAGAGAAAAGTATCATGGATATAGTTCGTATCTCGCAAATGGGATGAATGTGCTTATGTAAATGGATAATGGTTAATTAAATCAAAGGAGGTTTTTAAAGCTTGTATAGACTGTGTAAATGAGTTGATTTTTATGGATATGACATGGTGGCACTACAAAACAATAGATTTCTTTTTTTTTTTTCAGAGTTATTTGGATTCTGCAAACACCGTTCCGTACTCTTTTATGTCTGTCAAATGTTACTGTCTTTTTTGTCACCTATTTTGGCTTTATGCTTCCAATTCTTTGGGCCCGATCTTTATGGTGAGGATTTCCGAGTTTCATTGCTGGAATGAAATTGTCCACTTCAAGTCATGCAACTAGACTTAGACTAAGGGTGGCCGAAAATCCGCTATAGTCCTAGTCATTTTTTCATTTCAATAATTGTTTCAAAAGAAATTGTTCATAAGTTTTTAATGTTAGAAAATGCATAGTGAAATATTCATATTTAGGCCGAGACTGTATTGGTTTTATGAAGGGAAACTTTATTCTTGGTTACAAGCATTCATTGGTTATGCCGGCTATACTGCTGGATATGATGGTTGGTTTTTTAGCAGTTTCAGAACACTAATAGAAGTGAATTCCAGAGCTTCTTTCCTTTTTCCTACAATTCTATCTTTTCGAACATTTCGAAATCTTCTGGAATATTTTTAGTGTATGAATACGGCGATGACGTTAGAAAATTATGTGTTGATGAACGGATTATTCTTATGTGCAATCATCAGAGTACCGCGGATGTTCCTATTTTGATGACTACTCTCCAAAGCAAAGGAGTTGCGAGTAGAAAGGTGAAAGGTTCACTACTACAGTAATGAATCTTAGGGATTATTGAGCTTAGCTGGTTTTTTGCGTGACTGTATGATTGTGTTAGTGTTTGCTCTGATTTTCTTTGTCAAGTAAAATTTTGATATTCCTTTTGTAGCTGTCAGCGTTGAAAATTATCCCTATATGTAAGCAAGCACATAAATAGAGCAGTTTTTCAGACATTATGGTTGATGGATGTTATGTTTCGATGGACACCTTTCGGAATTATTGCTCAGATGCATGGTGATTATTTTATTAAACAAGGGAAAGCAACACGAGAAAAGGAGCTGATTCGTTTAAAGGATCATTTACGGAAAGTTTTTTGGGATCGTGACAGGCGTTGGATTATTCTGTTCCCAGAAGGCGGTTTCTACTACAAAAGAATTCAGTCTAGTCAGAAGTAATTCAAAGCTTTGTTAAAATGGAATTGAGATTTATTTCATAATTATGAGGTTGAGTTAGATGTAGTAAAAAGGCAGGTAAGCAAATGACAAATGCATAACAGTTTCGAGTAATTAAGATTACAAAATTCACAAACTTGAAATCCAAATTTACTAGGGGTTTTGCATCACCTGCGATGTCGAATTGAAATGCTAGGCCTTGGTGCATGCTTGATTATACTGAAATGGACGTTCATGGGTGTGACGAGTTTTACTGATAGCCAAAACAGTGATAAATATTCAATCGCAAAGCCGTTGCTGCGAAAGGATAGCACATTTCAAGTATATGAGTTGATACGCATATTTCGTGATATCTAGGTACGGTTATGAAAATGGCTACCCCCACCTGGAACATGCAACATTACCCCGTTATGGTGCTATTAAAGCAATTATGGAGGAAGTTGGTCCAAAGAAAGGTTACAAATACACAGATGGTATAAACACGTCTGAAAACGGTAGCAAATTGCAGCTTATTCGGGATACAGTTGGAGCGATCAGAGAAAAAAAATACATCAAAGGTTTTTTATTCTTCCCTTGAGCGGTCTCTTTTTATAATTTTTAAGGATTGGTAGATGTAGCACAGGAAATTTCCAGCAAGTTAATAAAATATTTTACAGACATGGTAAGTTGTGAACGAAAAAAACAAAATATTCAGTTTTTAATATAACTATTAGTAGTAAAGGGTAGAAAAGTCAGAAATTTTTTTTCGTCCTCAAGATATCGGTCTGCTTTTCGTTATACTTGTATTTTTTCCAGTTTGACATTTTCTACAAACAAAATACAGATCCGTAAGTGTCTCTTGTTACTTTAAACTCGTTCAAAAAACTCTTCATTATTTTTTACGAAGATGTTGTGAGAGAAATGTTGTTTGATAGAACATATTTATTGCGTCGTAATTTTTTCATATTTATTTGCTTGAAAGTGTTCACAAATTGAATAGCCGCTAGACTAAGACAATATTCAGACTATTAGCTTTTTTACATTAGCTATCGGATAATTAACGAAGCATTTTTTGATACTCCGAATTCGGTTTTATAAGTTTCAAAGAGTTCAGTTAAAGCACTGATATAAAGTCCATGCAGGCGATCAATTTCTTCTTCGGTTGGATTTTTCTTTTTCATCACGGGTATGGGTGTTCCCACAATAGTATCGACGGGTTTGCTAGAAATTAGTGTTCTTGATGCGCATGTGGTAATAGAGATTCTAACGAAAAATCTGAGATTAATTTTGCTTAGTGTCAGAAATTTTAATTTTGGGGAGATTTCCTTGGAAGTGTTACAAACTAACGGTCGTTAGACTAAAGATAATATTCGGTATTATTAGCTTTTTTGGAGAACGAGGCCGCGATTTTGTATAGGCTATTTCATATTTAAGGGAATATTTTCATGGATTGGTTTCTAATGACTACCAAAATTCATAAAATCTACCGAAGTTTTGTAAACTTGAATAGTTTAGACCTTCACTCAAGACCATACTACTTGATTTTGGCGAATAGCTTCACCAGGTTTTATTATGGTTTACATCGGAAATGAATTTCGAAACTTGCCTATAAGGAAGCGGTCCAAAATTTCTGAATAATCCACAGCCATAGCATATTGGTAACGAGCATTTCATAATTTTCTTCAGTTTACTTTGAAAACACCGTAAATAAGACCCTTCAGAATTGCTGACCTGGAAATGACTTTATTCTGCTTCTTGTGTTTTTTTACACACGATCAAGCAGATCTTCATGATTTTCATGGGAATTTTTTAGAACTGTTTCTCACCTGTTCGAAAAGGTCGTTTTCCCCAAAGCAGTACATTGGCACCAGTTGGGCACCTGTTTCTATTGCAATTTTTATGAAGCCTTTTCGTTTACTTAGTGTTAAGATGTGGCTACCCGGATGTGCATCTAGCGCTTCTTCCGCTCCTCCTGAAAATTTTTACTTTTAATAAACAATAAACCCATAAAATTTCCTACTCTTCGAAACATTGAAATTTCCTACTCTTTAGTAGTGCCATTATATCGGATAAGACTGAATTTCTTGATATATTGATCGATGTGTCAAAGGTTTCTGTTCTTATATATCAGTTTTCATATATGTTGTACGTACCCACGATAAGTATAACAATGTTGTTGATGGAGCTTTCGGTATTCAACACATAATATAGGCTATCTTTACTGCAGTCAATTAATCCATGTAGCATTGCCCATTCGCGACGCAATGGTATCCAAAATTGCGATGCCAATGTGCATACGCGCACATTCATTCCAGGGATTTTTTCAAACAGTCCAGTACCATTGGTTACAAAATTGGCAAATGTATTAATAGAAATAATTCCATGTGGATGCGAGCCAATAAGGTAATTCTGTAATTGTTCAAATTCCCGACAGATCTTTCGTTTTGGTCCGATTTAGATATTCCCTCTAAAGTTTTGTTTGCACTTTATTTCGTATTTTCAAGGTTTAAGATTTACTTTTCCGGATGTCAAGGGAGTAGTTATATGTAAATGAATTGGAAAATATCTCGCAAAATATTTGTGAATAGATCGAGTGCGACACCATGTTGATGGATAGCCACCACGTTTAGGTGATTTGTGATCATAAATAAACCATGTTAAGTATAGCAGAACACTGGGCCACAACGGAGTCACGATCTGGAAAAAACAAACGACACTTGCTTATTAGATATTATATATTTGAATCCAAATATTACATGATTGAATGGTCGTACTATCGTACTACTTGTTCTTATTGATTTAAAGATATATGTGAAATGAAGATATTTCTATATCTATCAACTTATGCTAAGTTGATTAGAGTATGTAATTTTTCTATTTTGACGACGACATATAATAGACTTTGCAATGCAGTTCATTTGTTCCCTAAAAACAATTTCATTTCGACTCACCACATAAAGAAGTAAAAGTAGAACAATAAAAGGCATCAGGAAGATTACTGATAAATGATAGCACACTGCAATATTTTGCACACATTGTTCTATTACATTGTTTAACCATAAATTAAACGATTTCTTATCCATTGGTGCTGAAGTAATGTTAGAATTAAGAATCTGTGTCAAAATAGTAATTCCAGGGAATGGAACTTAATAGAGAACGCCTGCTTAATCTCAATCTTCAAGAATTCAAATTAATCTATTTTCTGGTCGGTTTCTTGCTTATTTGTGTCTCTTTTTTATTTATGCATTCATACAGGTTTAATTATAAATAGAATTGGGAAAAAGCACTTACTTGGACTTGAGAACGAGTGATAATTGTCCTAGGTAATAATGCTTTCCAGCTTTATTTTTAAATAAAACTTGGAACAAACTTTTAAATGGTAGGTTACTGGAAGGTTAGTGGCAAACTAGTTGTGGCAGGAATGTCGACCCGTTTCTTCTTCTAGAATTTACTACGGAAAGTCAAAAAAAGAAAAAAAAAGCAGAACTAGTAGTCACTTGTAATCGACGATTAATCATATTTACTGGTTGTTAGCGATTGTTTGGCAATTAGAATAATTCGAAGTCATATGTAAAATAGTGAAACAGTCCTTAATAAATCGCAGTTTTGCTTATCAAAGTTGGGATTTTTTATGCGCGCTTGTGGGCAAGTCTCTTTGATGATGTGTTTTATTTCTCTTGATCAAAGATCAGAAGATGGTATGAAAATCGACTGAAATTTGTGGAAGAGAAAGAAACATTCGTACTCTATGCTGCTATAATGAACAAATGAGGTTTGGAGAAGGCGGGAAGAGAAACGCTTGCTGAGAAATTAAGGGATAATTTGCAAAATACTTCAAGACATTGTCAGTCTCCGTATGCTTGCTGGAGATGAATACAATACTACAGTCTAATTGAGAAGTAGTTGGAATTAGAAAATGGTTTATCAAACATGAAATATGTCTCCACTCATAGGATCACTAGAATTTAAAATATTGTTTTACTGGTCGCCCAGCGTATTCTGAAATAATCATGATATTTTAGGGGAAATAATTTGCAAAATAATATTGCAAATTCTTTTGTCGGCTGAATAGGCGAATTTAATGTCAGGCTGATGGCTTTTCAATTTTTTTTTTCGAGTTACGATGAGCAGTAAGTGGAAATTAATTGTCGATTTGACCTTAGTTTTTTTTTTTGTTTCTGGAAAAGATTGCATTTTTATGAAATAAATTTAATAATAAAAACGGAATGT
>NW_018108185.1:15917-36119 GCF_000183805.2 Loa loa | reverse complement strand
GGGAAGAGAAACGCTTGCTGAGAAATTAAGGGATAATTTGCAAAATACTTCAAGACATTGTCAGTCTCCGTATGCTTGCTGGAGATGAATACAATACTACAGTCTAATTGAGAAGTAGTTGGAATTAGAAAATGGTTTATCAAACATGAAATATGTCTCCACTCATAGGATCACTAGAATTTAAAATATTGTTTTACTGGTCGCCCAGCGTATTCTGAAATAATCATGATATTTTAGGGGAAATAATTTGCAAAATAATATTGCAAATTCTTTTGTCGGCTGAATAGGCGAATTTAATGTCAGGCTGATGGCTTTTCAATTTTTTTTTTCGAGTTACGATGAGCAGTAAGTGGAAATTAATTGTCGATTTGACCTTAGTTTTTTTTTTGTTTCTGGAAAAGATTGCATTTTTATGAAATAAATTTTAATAATAAAAACGGAATGTGTATGCAATTATAATAACGAGATGAAAGGCATGTTTTTCTGTTTGAATGAAGTAGAAGATGGGAGTGGCGTCTGGTAAATTTTTCGATATCTTGAAAAGTTCCTATAATAATTAATGTTAGAGGTGATCGACAAAATATGAAACTTCCAACGGCGATTTGAAATTTAAAGTCAAACTTTTCATTTCAAAAAAGTGTAGAGAGTGTGAAAGTATTAAATGATATATTCATTTACTAAGCAAATTGAATCGAAAAATCGTGTGCATGCCATTTGGATTTAATTGATTCTAACTAACTTTTAAAGAAAGGAAGCTTTCGAAGTGATGTTTTGTTGCGAGATATTTTTCAATTCATTTATCATTTTTAATCGATGAAGAATTGTAGTATCTCCTCCTATAGAACTTTATATCGAATTTGGTAAGGATACATACAAAAACTGATTAATTAAACGATAAATTGTTGAACTCTTCATTTCCTAATGCTCTATGCAAGATCGTGATATACGCGACTAATTGCTTTTTATATTTAAAACGTTTGGACGTTGACGTCTCCTTAGGTTAACAACAAAGCATCAGTTCGAAGTTGTATAGTGATTGTTCAAATCCATTTGAAGTGAGAGGTTGTTCAATGCTTTGAGTTATATTTTTCCTTCAAGGGAGCATAAGAGTTTCATTACGAGAATGAGATCATAGTTGGCGGATCATCGATGTTTACCAATGACTGCAGCAGATGAGTTGTGCACAGGAGGCAGTGAGAAAACACCACATCAGCAAAGGTTTAGAGGGCGAAGGAATTTATGTCTATTTTGTTTACTCTTAGTTCTAACAGTGTCATAATTCATTGTTTTGTTCCAAAGGTGCACTGTTTGGTTGTTAAAAAATATAAAAGTTGTTTTGGCGTCGCCCTCTTTGCGTTTAATTTTAAACAGGTTGAAAAAAAGAAAGTACAGAAGAATTTGAAGCAAATGGATGTATGAATTAAGCATTTTGTGATTGATGTTGCTTAAATTTAAGGGATTTTTGATTCGGGAGCTCGAAAGCAGCGAAGAACATGGTTTTATCCTTGAAGGAAGATAGGTAGCTTGGGGTGAAAGAATCTGGCATGATGGCAGTGATTAGTGCGTATCTAAATAGCATCTGAAACGTATTGAATTATATTAAACATTTGACGCCTCGGTGAAAAGGGTAAAAGTAAAATATTTCCAGTGATAAAAATATAAATTTAGCTTACTACTCATGAAGTTTTTATCGAATTTCAGAAACGCGACCACCGGTAAAATATGTATTGGATGTGACGATTGCTTATCCACACAAAATGCCGCTTTCACTTGTTACACTGAGCTTTGGCACTCGTGAACCATGCGATATTGGTGTACATTATAAAATTTATGATGCTAGTGATGTGAGTGTTACCAGCTTTTCAAGTTACTATAATTATTACCTATATTATTCTTAATCTATTCTTCCTTTAATTCTTTCTTTGATATTGCTTTCTTCAATTCTCTATGATCGTGGGATATAAATCTTTGCTGTGCTGCTCGCCTTATAAAGTCCTTATTTTTTGTATAAGAGATTTAAATAACTGGATAATTACTACCAAAAGTGATTTTTACAAGCAAAACATCCAGAGAAAAGATGGGTTTTTTGCTTTCAAAGTAGTTTGTTTTAATTTCCGATGAAAGATGAAGATTTTGAGAACGCAACCGAATTTATATATGTAATCTTACCTCTAAGTGGATATTACTAAATGATGAAACGAAAAGGAAAGGGCATCACTAAAAAGGGACATTTCATTTTCTTACTCAAAGACAAAGATTAGTTAATATAAGGTGGACAGGTTAATTGGAAATTCTTTTTTATGGAGACTGATTCTGTGTTTGGATGAATGATATTCTTTCATCATCACTGCTTTATTTCGCTTTAAATCATCTTCAAATAGCAATGGAATAAATCAATTACTGATACAATGATGGCTAATGAATTATGCTAGTTTGGAATTTCTTTTGAACCGTGTGTTTTCGCAGATGAAGGAGAAAATAGAGCTTGAAGTTGTTCTTAGCCGGTTTTTCCAAAAATTTTCTAGTTAGCAAAATTAGTAATGACGTTGATGTGAAGCACCGATATAAGCAGTTGAATTCTGCTTATAATTTGAATTCATTTTGTATTATTTTTGCCACACTTGTCACAGTTAAAGTTAAATCAGGGTTTCGACTTCAGGTACCGTTTGAAGATGAAGGGAAGTTGCGTGATTGGTTATACAGCGTTTACCAATACAAAGATAATATTCTTGGTACTTTTTTTTCTCATATTTCTTTGCATTTCCTAAATTGATATGAAGTACAGTACCAGCTCTCTTTCCATGAAAGCAGATGCAGTCATAGTAAATTCGTGCTTCATCAAAGGATACGACGTTCCGCGCCGGATACGATCAATTGTTTTACTCTGATCATAGATTACCCGCATAAAATCAAGTTTATTTTGCTAGTTAAGACGTGCAAGATCATAATGATAGTTGTAAATGGATATTCGAATTCAAAGTTCACTTGTAAAGTTTTCAAAAACTGAATTTCATTATGCGGATTTTCAGATCGGTACTACAAAGAAGGCGTTTTCGTACGTGGTGAGGAAGGCACTAGGGTATATTTTACGTGGTGGAGAATTGTCGGACAGTATATTTTCTGGTTAACATCGTTTTATGTGCAATATCGAATTTATTCATTCATATTACTTCATTTTCTACGAAGCATAGGTCTTATATCTTGAGACACTTATAATTTCTTATCTCTCGAAGTACTCGAAGTTTATGTTATTGTACATATCATTTGTACTGAGAGGGCATTGTTTTCTTTAAATATAAGATGAGGATTATGTTTTCCATGATCGCGAAGTAGACAGTTAGCATGAACTTTGGAATGCTTATATTTGGTCTCAGCTTTGTCTCTTTGTCCATAGCAGTCTAATTAGCGAACTATTCTCCTGCTGAATTATTTCCTAACTTTCAAATTTTTTAAGTTGTCATTTAATGTTTTAAGTCAATTTCAGTTTTATTTGCTTTAAAATTTTCGTCCTAATTAATTCACTTAGGATAACAAGCCTTTAGAAACTAATAATTTTGAATTTGTACTCTTTTATCAGTACCAGTCTTGAAGGTGTAGGCTTGCTTAAAGTTTGTTTATTTTGTTATCTGTAAATGAACGATTGTAATTTTTGATTGTAATTTGAACGATTGTAATTTTTTTTCTACTGTTGTTTTGATATTTGTTGAATTGTTGCAGTTAAGGCTAATGTAAGTATTGTATCTCTGATTATGTCGTTGAATTACCAAATGAACTTTCAAAGCTTGTTTGTATGGCGATGTTTGGAATATATAACATTAGGGAAAGTTAGGGAACAAGGGGAAACCAATTTTCCGGTATTTTAATGGAGAAATTCAGAAAAAAAGAAAAAATCCACATGCTAAATAGAAAAGAATATCAGGGGGAGACCGAATGCACCACTCAATTGGAGAAAATGAGCTGGTCCAATTGTAATAAAAGAAGTTCGAGGGAAAGGTCATATTTCTACAATTTTAGGATTCCAGCTATCAAACCTTTGCTTGAGTTCAAAAATCTTAGCTTATGGTCGTGTACAGTCTTTTTCAGATTAAATAAAGTATGTGTTAAAGAATTAGAGACAAAAACTATATCATCTACTTTATCATTTTGAACTGAGATTGAATTTTAACGAAATGCAGGTTTTCATTCATATCATACATCCCCCAATTAATTCATCAAGATATTTAAGGCTGTTTTATGAGGATAATCAGAAATGTTCTACCTCTGATATGTAAATCCTATTGGCCGGAAAAAGCAGTTCTGTTAATTGTGCGATTTATTTATGCTCGTCTGCTCTCTTTTGTTAGCAGTAATTCGGTTACTTTTTTTTTGGTATCTTTAGAACAACTTCATATCCTCATATTTATCATGATATGGAAGCATTCTGAAAAGAAATTTGCTGAGACATTATGGAACATATATATATAGCTTCTGGGTTTCAAAAATAAAATTCTCGTTTAATTTTACCAATTTAATTATTTATCGAATTATTTATCTCACTCGTTTCTCACAAATTTATCCAGTGTTAAATATATATTCATCGAGACTATTCCGGAAAAAAAACGGAAGCGAAATTCTACAATTAACATCTATCGCTTCCTTCATTTCCAAACTGTTACATTTTACTACCGCAAAGTATTCACAACTGAGGAAAAGTGAATCCAAACAGTAAAGTTATTTCTCATTTTGTTGGGGAGCACTCAAAATTTGAACTTTCTCAGTTGCTTTCCTTCGTCTTTATGTCCTTTAGCTATGAGGGTTCATTAATTCCTAAAAAGTCGGAAAGTTCGAATAACTAAAAAGAAAAAACAAGCAAATTTTCAAAAGAACCTAATTAATTCGCCTTCTTCATAACTGAAAAAATTTCCAATAAGACATTTCTTCTGCTTTATCTTTCAATAGAATTCACTCATTAAAATTATAAAAGTATTCAACAATAAATAATTCTCGGCATTTTTAATTTTTCTTACGAATAGTTATTAATCTAGAGAACGTGAAAAAATTAAAGTACAAAAATTAAAGAAATAAGAACAAAATTAAAAATTAAGAGCCTTCACTTTTTGTCATTGAGGACTTGTTATGATATCGTTAGAATGGCATTTTTTTTCCCCGTGATATTTTTCCTGAGGATTTTTTTTTCTGCTCTTTTTCCATAGAAAATGCTTATGGCATTAAATGCATCATACAAACATTTAACAAAATTATTTAGCACTAAGACTTTTAATACAATAAAGGATACAAAAAAGCCACTAGTTCAAATGGCATGACTAATTTTGAAGAAAAAAAGAAAAACATTTTTCAACAGAAACATCCATTTCCTGGACGATAATTCGAGGGCCATCAATAAGTTACCAACTTTATAGAGAAAAATGATAGCGAAAAAATCTTTCGTATTTGTGAAAGCTTTTCGAATTACCGTTAAGTTCTTCAATCTATTTCAAGTCTTAAATCAGTATGCAGTAAGTTACCATAGATTGGTTGTACCGACATAGGTGAAAATGAAATCTGCATATTACTCGTAGTTACTTAGGATGTTTTTCGAAGCAATCACAAAACTTACAAGTTGAATGAGCTATCAGTAGAACAAAACATATGAGATGAACCATCAGCAACGCAAAACGTACGACATGAAAACATTTTTGAGAGAAAACGTCACCGAAAATCGTCAAATCTCATTGTTTACTGGATATATCAAGCGTCCAATAGGTAAAAGTCCTGCGTGTTAAAACGTTTTACTAATTTTTTTGAATTTGTCGACAATCATCAAAGCATACAGCCATTCAGTTGTTTCCTGTTCCGGATTGTTTGACAAACTGATGTTATTTGCTATTCCTCAAGTAATCTCATCTTGATTTCATGTCGTTGGAAAAGCGCAAATTAATTGCTATTATCACAATATCAAATAGTTTAGCGATGACGAGGATATTTCTCGAAATCCTCGTTATGCAAATGAAACAAAGATTCATCATTGAATTCTATTCTTATAAGTTTAAGAACTGTTGTAAATTACAAGTCTTCGTTCAGGTTGTATGTGCCATAAATTTAGATAAATTTATTACTTCTGTAAAACGATTCAGATAGATCAAGTACCAATGCAAAGAATTTTGACATGACAATTCATGGCAATAAATCGTTTTGACTCGACTAACAGACTAATAAATTTATGAGATTTATTAAGTTTAGAAAAAAATCAACTTTTGTTTAATTTCAATTTTCATCATTTTTGTTCTAGATGCGTTTTTTTTTCAAATTTCTATAATTTTTTACTAAAGCAAAAGAAGCCATTCTTTCCATCCGAATCCCTTCATCTCTTTTCTTGCTAATTAAGTCTTTTTTTTGTGAATACTGAAATTCTCGATGGATGAATGTGCAGGAGTTTAATTTCATTCATTAGTTACGCTTTTCTATGAAATAGCTGGGTTATTTTCACACATTTTCTCGTGATATGGAATAAAATTCATGTTTTTGTGGTAATTAAGAGAAGTGCACAATGATACCTCTTGTTCCAAGGCCTCTTTAAAAATGAGATTATAATCCATCAATTTTTAAAGACTATAAGTGACTTGAAATATTGAGAGTCTATTAGGCAGAAAAAGGAAAGTATCTGTTTTTTATTCTAGAAATATCATGGTCGATATTGCTATCAATGTCATTTATGATTATAGCACGCTTGCAATCACATTCTTTGTAATTTTATTACAACAATTGCTAATTACTTAACTATTTCCATACCTGCCAAGGTATGGAGAGATAATGCTTTTCAAAATTAGCTTTTAATGAACTACACTACAGGTAGATTATGTAACGTTAATTTATCTTGCATTGTCATTGAAATCCAAATGGACTTACTGTGAGCAACATTGAGTATTCAAAGTTCCCATTCTTTATGAATAACCATTTTTTTTCCGAATGATTTATTGTTTTTGAAAGATGGGAAGAAATCAGTATTTTGACAGTTTAATGACTATTATTACGAGGTAGCAATATTGATTTATTTCCGATTTTTCTATACATTTACTGATTTAAATGACTTTGTTTATTTAAAAATTACAAATACATTGTCTGGCGTTTGAAAATAAATTTGCATATCATTAAAAAAAAAAAAGAAAAAAAAAACAAATTTCTATTGAACCAATAAGCGCTCAATCATTCATTTTTTCCACAGACTCCTTTTTTCCGCTTCATCCAACTGCTCCTTGACATGCTTAGAGTTTTATCTAATTGTAATAATTTATGATACAGGAAATATTTCTGAGTCATTGATTCCATTTGCATAATTTTTATCTAGACACGATAATCAAAAGTTCAGAAAGAAGTAATGATGAAAGTAGGCTTGAAATTAGCATAATATCAATTAATGGGTAAAAGTAAGAAAAAAAAGTCTGTGCTTCTTTTTCACACTAAAATTCATTGTTAAATATACTTGAAATTCATTTATTCATCATTCCTCAAATGGAATATATTAGGAAAAATTAATTTTAAATATGCATATTTTCTTATCCAATCTTCTTATGTTTGTTTGGTGCTTAGCAATAAAAGGGATGTGAAGAAGTGAGGAAAAAGATATCAACATTTGTTGTGTCGAAGAAGTGACCAACGATTTATGGCGGAAAAATGTGTTCGATTTTCTAATTCAAAAGAGAAAGGATTAAAATTTACAATGAACTTCAAAATAGATCATTTAACAATTTTTAAGTGATTTCAAATGAATGAAATGCTATGATAATGCTTCATTGCTGTTTGAAATTTTGATTTCGAATGAAATGGAATGTTTTTTGTGCGAGGTGAGAAAAAAGAAGAAATATTAACTTGAATGACACGTCTAGTTGAATAGTATATTGTAAAATGGTGTTTGGAAGTTAATAGTGCAAATCAATGATAATCGAAAAAATTCAATGCAATCGGAAAGATAAGATGATATAAATTATCATGAATGATTGACATGCGTATACATGACAATAATTACTAATGCCAATCCATTTTTTTTTAGAACACTTTGTCTCTGAAATCACAACAACTCTGTCATTTAGACAAAAAAAAAAAACGTTTAGAAAAGGGAGTTTTAAAAATGCCATTTGAAATTAATTCCATCTTTTGAAGACTTTTACTATCGTTATAAAAGATGACACGTCAAGTAGAGAAGTATATTATTGAGGAATGAAAAGAAGGGACACTGAGTTAGAAGATCTTTCATTTCTAAGCCTATGTGATATCATTCATCGGATCAAGTGATCTGTAGGTATATCTATCATCCAACAAACTTGAAATCCCTTGTTATATGCTTCGTTGACCATTTGTTTAATTAACCGGGAATCTTATCACATGATATTGTGACCTTTCACAGAATTATAATAAAAGAAGTTTTTGTGGAAAAAACAAAAAAGAAACGACCGCCCATATATAATGCAATTCGAAGTGCTTGCTAGAAGCACTCTTCCTGATAATTCCACTATCGTAGCTTTACAGCGCCTTTCCTTCTATTTCCGTTTTTATGAGTTTTTCAAAAATTTGCTATTAAGTCCAAATTAATTTGCCTAACCAAATTTATCCATTACTTTCTGATAAATACTGGCTTCTTCAACAAAAGCAATTAAACAAAGCTTTCCTGATATGATTTCAATAACTTAAATTCATTATCATTGTCTTTCTTCACAGAAAACATAGAATTTGAGAGAAATGAAGAAATGGTGAAGAGAATTTGATAATTTGATAATCTTTGCAAATAATTTAGCCAAAATATTATCAGCCCACCTAAATTATTTCATGCAAGTTTGTACCCTTAATATGACCATTTGAAAAATAGTCGTCGATTTCAAATCTCATATTTGCAAGTTCGTATCAGCTCTCCTCAAAAGCTTGCACTTGTCAATTTTTTTTCACTTGACTTTTAATATTGTTGTAGTATTTTAGTCCCCTTCAATAGCCATATCATAAGCTGGCTAATGAAATTATAATTTTCTTGACTAATCATTATAGTTACATATAGATGCTATTAGAGTTTATACCCCGGGACTTCAGGATTTATCATTGATCTGGGGAAATTTTTATACTTTGAAGAGATAACGAATTGTTTTTCAAGTCTTCGATAAATTAAAGTACCTTGGTGAGTAGGAGTACAAGTGAAAATCCTTCAAGATGGAAACTGAAGGAAGGAATCAGTAAGGGAAAATGACGAGAAGAATGGATTCCACTCTAGTCACCTTTTTTCAAATATCCTTTATTTTGCTCAGTTTCAGCCTTTGTTGGAGCTAATTTCGGAATTCTATATGAAAATTCAATCAACTAATTTGATGTTCATCTTATCTTCTTTTTTGGTGTAACACTTCAATTCAAAAATTTGAAATTGCCGATTTCTAAAATTCCATCTTCATATAAAATCAATTAGTTGCGGATACTAATGAGTAATTACTATCAAAAACCTATGCAAATCTGTACATTTGAAAGTTTTGGTACTTGTGACAATGTATTAATAAATATTGTATCTGTCTCTCATTAATTCGTATTTCATAGTGCACAATCTTCTTATTTTTGACTGAATTTCAACTTTGATAGATTGCAAAATGAAATGAAATCCAACATCGTACTTAATAATTGAAATAGTGTTCGTATTATTAATGACGCAAATGATAGTTATATTATTATACTAGCAAATATATTCTTTTTAGCGCAACATTCTTCCGTCAAAAACGAGTCATTTAGGATGGCATGCAATAATATTGCATATGGCATTACAGTAATTTTACAATCAGATTATTGTTTGCATAGTTTTTATTAGTCAAATAAAGAACTATAAAAAGTAACGCATTTTGCCAATTAGAAATAAGTTAATTCATACTTTTAGAAATCCCTAAACGAGATTGGAGGAAGGCTTGAAAAGCATTTCCTTCCGCCTACTGCTTCCTTAACTCATTACTTTTTCCATCATCAAAACTCTTTGTCTTGTTTGCGAAACTTCTTGAGAGGCGATACTGAGCTTAATGCATTACTGATATTACAAGTTCTCTCAGTCCCTTTTCAAACCCATTTTGAAGTCAAATGAGGAAAAAAAGAAAACCACTTGGGTATACTTTTGGTTAAAATAAATTACAATAAATAATAGTCTAAAATGAACGTAAAATAAAGGAAACAGCAAGTAATAAATCATTGACAAATGAGCATTAGGAAAGAAATGAGTATTAAAATGATGGATGGATGTATCGCAAAGTCGTATACGATGAGATCGCAAAAGCTGAATTAATACTTCAAGTTGGAATGCAACTATGTGACTTCATACTTCGGTCCAATGCACTATTCAGAACATTTATTAAAGATTTTTATGATTCATAAGCGTGATATTTGCATATCTGATTTACATTAATGTGTTTAAGGAGAAGGCGACTATCGCTAATACATTATCGCCTGAGAGTCATTTATACAGTGATGCTTACTCGATATCATCAACCGTGTAGTTCTTCATTAGTGAAAGCAAAAAAAACAAAAAAAAAGAAAACCAAAGGTCATATAGTCGTAGGAAGCTTTACTATATTCATTTATCTAAAGCTACGAAAATGTTTATCATCCAGAGAGGAAAATAATTTCATTTGTTGGTATTGAATGAATACGACAAATAGATTAGATTAGTTCTCAGAACAAGTTTATAATTAATGAGAAATATTACTCTAAATATCAATGCTCTTTAACTTTTCTACCTGCCATATTATCGGAAAATTAGTAAATGACGTCACGTTATCAAAGACGCAGCACAATGGCATAAGAAAACTGATTAATTAGTTTCAAATAAGTTATAAATTACTTGTTTAAAATGGATTTATTTCAGATCAATGCATTTGTTGCAATGTCGTATTTGCTAAAACAAATAATTTATACATCGATATCCTTCTTATCTCATTTTTTATCATTTATCAAAATTACTTATTTTACTTAACTATGTATCAGTTGTCAAACAGAGACAATGTAATTTCAAATTCTTTTCATTTCTGTCAATTTCTACTTATCTTGGCATTATAAAACGGACGCTTTATTCAGAAATATGTCATGTAAAGGAGAGACATTCTAATGATTTCAATGATTTCAACTTTATTACAGTTGAAAAGATTTGCGACAACAGCGCCGATAAAATTTTTCGCTTTTATTGTCTTGTGTGATGATGGAATTAAATGAAAGTGCTTTACTGCTTAATAGATATTTGTCAATTTTGGTAGTGAAGTGACGAAATGTTTAATATCAAATTAGATGATTAACAGAGAGCGCTTTCTGTTCAGTGCATTTTAGTACAATTGGGCTTGAACGTATTTTCTGGATGATTTGCTTCCTTTCTTTTTGGCTCAATTTTTCAGACTAATACTTTGACTTTATTATAATGGGAAACAGACGAGAATTTCATTCTGTTTCTTTCTTTTCTTCATCCATTCTCATGCTTTCCCTCAGCTCTCTCAACATTTCTCGTTTTCTTTCTTCATTGAGTTCAGTTTCATTTTTTATTTTTACTTCATTCTGATGATAGCATAAACGGAAGTCTTTTTCAATTTTCTTTTAAAAATTTGCTTGTTAGAAGGATTGTCTAAAATTTGATGCACATATATATACATGCACGTGTATGTGTGTATGTGTGTATATGTGTGTACGTGTATATATGTGTGTATGTGTGTATATGTATGTGTGTATATATGTGTATGTGTGTGTATGTGTATGTGTATGTGTGTGCATGTGTGTGTGGTGATTTTGTCTTCTATGAGCAAAAAAAGAAATCAAAATTAGAATGCTTGAATCTAATATTGCGCTTTTTTGATAGTTTAGGAAAGAAAACTGAAAAAAGCAAAGCTTAGCATACTTTTTTGTTTCTTTAAAAATACTTGAAATAAAAGAATTTTTTTTTGATTGAAATAGGAACGATGCTAACACAAATACTGAATCAATTATTTTAAAAGTTCAGCACAAATTATGATCCACCCAAATTTATATCATTTAATTTTCTTCCCCACATAAAAATTAACTCCATTTTAATGAATAGAAAATATTCAACAACAGCTGCAACACCGGAAGTCAAAACTTGACAAAGATCTGTAGTATATATTTATTACTAATTGATTAATTTAAGATAGTGAAAGAAGGGAAATAAATAATTTAGTTGTATAAATAAAGATGATAGTACAAAGTAGCAGAAAATTTTGCTCTGTTTCATGACTAACACTGATAATTGGAGTGATAAAGAAGCAAGCAATAAATGAATGTGTTAATAAACAGAAGTTATCAATGTAATGAAAAATCAAACGATTTAGTGAGAGATTTTCACCAATGATCACTGAACCGAATGAATTTGTAAGTAAATATGAAAATATCAAAAATTCTGCATTAACAATTCCAAATTGTCCTTTTTGCTAGATTTGAAAAAGCTTAGCTAAAAAATATCACTGCTAAATTTATGAATTCCAATTTGAAGTTGAGAAATTATTTAGAAACAATTTATCATTAGTAACGGAAAATTAAGGATTATATTTAAGACGAAGTAAAGCCTCAGAATGTATTTAAGAGATAAGTCGAAAGGAACAGAAAAAAAAGGCATATTTATCAATTCTATGATTTACAATGCATTCATTGAAAATATTTGTTTAAATCAACAAAAAAGCAATGGATTTTCATTCAAATCTTCAACTAGTGAATGGGACTTCATTGATGAGTTTTTAGTTTCATTTGCATAGCTTCAATTTTAGTTAATCACTCAATTTCTGCTTAAATATCTTCCAGATGCGAACAGTTCTATTCTACAGGCTATTTATTCATTGAGGGAAGACGAAAAGATGGAGTATTTCATTGCTCAAATCAATCGATTTTTAAATAAAAATTTCCATTCCTTTATTCACTTCTCCATTCTTTGTTTATGAGAAATCACGAGAAGTTATTCACGATACTTGTCATTTCATTTTATCATTCCTGTCATATAATCTTCAAAATTGTCGTCCTTTTAAATTATTGCGCATCATTTATCGAAATGATTGCACACAGTGTGAGCATTACTCTCACTAGGATCATCCATGAGGCCATTTAATCCGAAAAATAATGAAAAGCAAATAAACATGGCAGAGATCTTTAAATTGTGAACAAAACATTTTACTCTTCATAGATATGAATATATTATGAAAAAGCGATTAAATTTACACCGTATTTAATTCCACATTTGGCTTAATTCGACATTATGCTAAGCAAATTGGAAAAGATCATAGTTCAAAATGTTGCAAGATTTCAAAATGGATTAAAGCGATATGGAATTTTTTTGCAAACATCAAAATTATCACAAAGACGCATGAGTTCATTACATATATTCACTTAGATATTTATCGTGAAATTGGCAATCAGTCAATACGGTCAACTTATCATCTCTTCGTCCTACTCATCCAAATATCACCACAATTACAATTTCTATCAATTTTCTTCAACGCGCAGTATTATTGTACACATATAATGAACGAATAAATTCTGCTCATCACTCCCTTGGCAGATAATCGTATTCGATTCCTTCCCTTATTTTAATACTTTCCAAATCTTTTGTTTGATTGAAATAATCTACTAGCTAGTTGAAATGATAACTCTTCTTCAGAAAACTTCGATAGATCACCCGATAGACACTTCGATTAATCGCTTGGCCGATTGCTTTCAGTGAGAATCGTATTTCGTTTTGGAGAAAAGAAAAAAAAACTGTTTGAAAATATACCCGAAAACGTTTGGTCGTTTAAAAACTGTCATCTGTAGCGGTGAATTTCAAAAACTTCAAGCTGAAGTTTGTACCGAATTTTAAGTTGAAATTGGATCTTCTAGCAGACGATGGAATTAACCAGTGCTAGTGTAATCAGAAATGACACAAGCGCCACAGAAATTACTATTCTATCAACAATTCCTGGTATGATGAAAGAAGTGCCAACGCTTGAACCAAGTTGCTATGTCATTGATACGGAGCATTTGACTGAACGTTTATGGCTCGTAACAATCCTTGGCTCAACTCTTAGTGCTATCAGTATTGTTGAAAATGCTTTCCTATTCTTGATTTTTATCACCAGCAAGCAGCATCGTCGTAGTTATTCGTTGTATTTATTGCTTCTGGCACTCACTGATATATTCATTAGTTTAAGTTATATACTAATAATGTCTGTAAAAGTACTCTATCAATACAATGAATGGGTTTTCATTAAAAAATGTGGTAAGTCTTCATTTTTTCTTGTAAACAAAGGAAAAATCTTGACCGAAAAAAAAAAGAGAGGAGAAGCTACCTACCACTTTTGACTTTTCCCTAGCAAGAATGATATTCCTGATAATCAGGAAAGATACCCTTCCGACAGAAGAAAAACGCTAATTTACTAATTACAGTTTTTTCAGGATGACATATGTAGTGCCGATGATGACCATGTCGCATGTTGCTATAACGGCTTCATCATTTCTTATTGTTTTCGCTACCGTAGAAAGATTCTGTATCACCGCTTCAAGTCATTATGTCGAATTTTTGCAGAATAATCGCTGCTACATTGCTTTGATAGCTGTATTAATTGGTGTGTTCACCAAGGGAACACTGATACTTGAACTCAGGGTTGAAGCAAATTTCAGTTTTAGAGAAATTTTTGGTATTTAAAAAAAATCTTATTGATCACTTTGCAAAAGAAGCATAATCTGTAAAGACCATTATAAATTATGACCTTAACTAAGAAATTAGGTTTTATCACAGAACACTTTTTTATCCATTAAGCTGTTCAATTCTAGTTTTCGTTTCATCCGCTATTTTGGTTATTGCTAATTAAGGCTTGTTATCTTTAGCTATAATTGATTTAAAACTTCTTAGACATATTAGTCATCTTTTCAGCTTAACTTAAACCAACAAAATGGAATAGGTTCACACTTACTCCAAAAACATATACTGGCATTACCATTATCAATTTATCTACCTTGCAGCCAGTTCATGATTTCAACTGTATTGGAACACTTAATGAATACCGGTTGGAGATAACAGCACTGGTAATTCACAATGAATACTACAAATTGTTTCGTTTTTGGTTCCGCAATATTGTTACTATTCTATTTCCGTTTTTCACGTTAATCTTCCTGAATGCTCGGATTGTCAACGAGCTAAGGAAAAGTTTCCTTGCTGAAAAACATAATATAGAATCAACGCATGCTAAAGAACGAAAAGTTTGTTCAAATCTTCAAATTTCCAAAAAAGATTTGGCATGAGATAGATTTTTTGCTAACACTTAGAAGCATTTCATTACAAAAATGAACATCTCTAGTGATTCATCTCGAAATTCTTCATTATGTAACTCTTTTTTGCATTAGAGATGAGTGGTGGCTTCACGGTGCATTTCAACTTTAAGCTTTATTTGAGGCCAAGAAAAATGTTTTTAAATAAGAGTGAATTGATATGGAATAAACAGAGTGACGTCAGATTATCAGTGGATAAAATACAAACATTGTAGCTTTTTCAATTGATACTGGAAAGTTTTTCAGGCTCGAATTCGAGCAGCTACACGAACTTTAATGCTTGTTGCGTGCACTTATCTTCTAGCAAATATGCTCAATGTTATTATAACCATTTGGGAACACACTGACGCTAAGTCACTTTTTAGCAGGTGAAACATTACCTCCAAATTTTAAAGTCAAAAAGCAAAAGGCGAACCCAATTCTGATTTCAATTTCACATTTGCTAAATCAAATTCTAATTTCCAGCTATCCTTAGCGAAATATTACAGTATCAGTCTCCTGAGGATAAGTAGTGATATGTTTTGTTTGTTTCATCTTCTGACTTAGACAGCAATATTTCGGACTAAATGTTAAATCTTTTTATTATCATAGTTTTATTCAGAACCATCGAAGCTATTATAGAAAAATCAGTTTTAAAATTGAAGCAGCCATTCCAGTTGAAGAGCTAATTGTTGAATTTTTTGATTTCAGCTTCTTGGACTTCTATATCTTCAGTGTTGACACAGTATCGTTGTTGACCATTGTAGCATGCGCTTTACGACTGCCTATCTATGCAAGTTGTCAACCAGCGCTTCGTGTAGAAATGATTCATTGTGGAAAGGCATTTTGTAAGAGGCCGAGACACATGAATAACGAGCGTCATAAAGCACCACTTATCAGTCGCAATGATACTATCAGTGAAACATTATTCAATGTATAAAGTAGAAACAGAAAAAAACTTTAATGCAAAATTAGCAATAGCCTAAATGGCTATCTGATTCATTGGAATTGGAAATTTTGGTTAAAAATAAGATGAATAAAGTAAAATGTTACTCAACAATGTGCCATCTATTCTTGTAGTTCCATTTCTTTTATGTTGCGATTCATGTTATACTGGTAAGGCGCTCATTCATTAAGACTTTGCAGTGTATATCAATCAGGACATCCAACTTCGACTAATGAAGCAACTTTTACAATAGAATGTCTCGAATCTGTCTGTCTTTTCTGCTTCGCTTCAAATAAAGGAATTTTAAAAAATTATTGTCGGCATAGCATTGAGAGAATTCATCCGAAGAAATTTCAATTTATTTTTTGAAGCAATGAAGCAACTCACCGTATTGTGATGTTTAGTTACCATCTTGCCATAACAGTTTTATGATAATTGTAATATTCCGGACTTCTGGTGGGAAGAAACTTAGCCAGTTTCATAATAATGGTGGTTTGCCTCAAACGGGAATCTGTCCAAGATAGAAAGGTGCGGAAATGTCTATCTGAAATAATAAATAATAGCGCAACTAATTAATTCTTTGACATCATTAGTTTTTGTAATATATGCTATTTAAATGTCACAGTTGGTGTTATTTAAATTTCGATACCTCTAATAACAAAACATAAACTGAATTTTTTATCAAAGATATTGCCAAGCTTTGATGATAATATTCAATTGTCTATCATCAAGATATCATTAAGATATTAGTGCTTAAATGTCGATATCACATCAATACTTTTGGTGAATGGTACCTCCTCTGCGAGTAGTATATAGTTTTGACACCCAGCTTTGGCCCTTCTCCAAAAGCTGGGACTTCTGTTTCCTTCAATTCAATTTGACGCAAAATTATCATCACTGATGTCGGGAAACGCGAAGGAACTTGGTAATGTGTTCAAACAGCTAAAGAATCTGTTGTAAAAAGCATTTTCAGGATAACAGATCCATCACATTACACGAAAAAATAAAACGTTTTCCCATACCTAAAGTGATGAGTCAGTTATCTAAGCTTCAAATCTTCCAACAATGCCCTTTGTCTGATGCCCAGCTTGTTTACACTTGGTAGCTAAATTATACAGCGCTCTTGTATTTAAATCTTTGCATCTGTTTGTTATCGTAAGCACAACCTACTCATGGACAATATAAAAGCCCTGATAACGGATTCTTGAGGCTCAGAAGGAAAATTTCTTTGTCGACCTTATATCAGTATGACATCTGTCTCCCTTAACTCGACCATTCCTATTCAAATTTGCTATACTATTAACCATTATCGGGAAAACCGAAATAGTAGTATCACAAAATTTCTCATCCAAATAGTCATGAGTTAACTATCTACAAATCGTCTAAAAATGTTCCCTGTCTCATTCTACATCGGTAACTAATTTTTAAAAACCTTATGCACAAATCTTGTATACTGTTTGAGAAAGTTGTATATCTCACAAGATAATTTCCTGTAATTTTCTCTTCATCTATAAAACCTATCTTACACCCGGCATGTAAATTTTTTGTAGCTGTGAGAATATTGTCAATTTGTGATAATTGTTACAAAATTTCTCTTCACACATTCCTTATATAAACCATAAGAAATTCTAACACTGATTCATTCAGTTATATCGGTCGGCACTCAGCTTCACACAGTACACTCTTCATATTTCTCCCAGTTCACTATGCTGCTAACAAATCTCGCCCATTGTCCTATTGGTATTATTCTGGATGGAATTGGAACTATTTTGAACTTTTTCTATTGTATTATCTGGTATTCGGATCATAATAACTGCTGTACGTTTCGAACACACAATAATATCGGTACTCTGTAAGTCATTCCTTTAAAACTTAACTTCTACAACTAACAAAAACAACATCCCTCATCTTACTCTTTCTTCACGACACCCATTGCATCCTCTTTTATTACATAACTCTATTATATTATATTGGCTGCTCTAATTCTACTGTTCAATAAACCTTCTCCGTGCGAGTTGTCGCATCAACAAAACTTCCTCGATAACTGGTATTGACAGCATACTTAGGTGGGAAAGAAATAGAAGGAAATGGTTGATAGGTTCATCAAGCGATATTTGATTATAAGTTAGAGGAGCATTATCAAGGATGGCTGGGACTTCTGCGTGGTTCAATCTATAAGCAAAGTTAAAATACTTAAATGCAGTTTAAACTTCAAGTGAATCATGAACTGGCATAAAATTTTCGTAAAAGAGCCTTTCATTATATGAAAACATTTATTAATAATTCAGATCTTTTCGTAATTTGCTTCAGACTTAATCGTTGTACAACAAACTTATAATCCAACAATGTTTTGTCAAATAGTTTGATTTTTTCCTTTTTGAACTTTGAAAGTCGACCTATAAAAAAATGTTGGTATGATTGCATTAATTTTCACAACAAAAACCTATTATGGCATGCTTTGTAATGAGATTTTAAGGATGAAACCCGTAATTTCAGCATAATACAAAAATGTTAGGCTTGACAGAATAATGCATTTTGTGTGAATGACCCTCAAGATCTGCTTACAATGATTCGATGTTCTTTCATTACGTATGAATTATATCAAAGAATAAAAAATAACAGACTTTATACGGATGCTTTAATCCTGGGGGAAAATTACCCGACACACGGGTATGTATGTTCAACTTACCCAAACTGTCTGCAGACGACAACAATTGTACAACGTTAGCAGGTGTAATATCAGACCTGATAATAATTTCTTGACATTAGGAAGAGACATTCTTATTTGATTAAGATGGAGCAATGCATTTTTGCTCCATTCGAGCAGTGCATTTTTTGGATTCGACAAACACTGCTAGCAGCAAAAAAAGAAAAAAGGAAAAATTATGCATATCAGCTTAACAAATCCCGTTATATAAACAATTTTATACATTTTACAGCAACAATAATCATTTTCCTATTCATGCAATATTCGAGCAAGAGACAAAGTATTAATTTACCAAAACAAATAATTACATATGTCATAAATGTTTTGATTTGATATATCCATGTTGAAAAATAGCACTATTGATTTCTTTTTGGACTGGTTAAATAAACCTAGAAATTCAGCCAATAAAGCCTGTTAATATTGATCATTTTTTCTATTATTTTTAAACAATTTTTTTCTGCACTAATAAATTCCTCCGTACAATCGGTAGGGCAATCTATTTACACATCTGAATGAGTGAAGAATTTGCTATCAGAGATTCGATATATCTTTTTAGAATTTATTGAATCATTGATGGTAATTTTGTCAGAGAAAACCTTATTTAATTTTTATTCTTAAAAGCGCCGGCTGAATTTATGTTGATCAAGTATTTTCCTAGTTTTCAAGGATGATCCTAACCATATTTAGCCTTAACACTAGCCTAAGGCTTGCAGCACTATTACAGTCGCGAAGCAAAAACAATGAATATCATGGAAAGGAATTAAAAACAGTCTTAATAATATTTATGAATGTAATGAAAGTAAATAAGGCCAGGATAGAATTCAGTTTGTTGACAACCTTCGCGAAAGCCTAGTAATGAACTATAGCATTACTTAGTGATTTATTATGTCATTTAAAATTCATTTCACATCGCTTATTGAAATAATACCAATAAATAATCTCTTTCATCCTTCCTCGGTACCTATATTGACAAACTTCTGTTAAAAGAAAGATTGCGGTTGTCAATTAGTTGAAACTCCATATGGCACTGTTTCCTTAGACTGATATGCGAAGAATGTTGTACTGTAAGTGAATCACATAGCAAGTTTGCAGTTATCATGCAACTTACTTTAGAACAGAAGATGAAAGTTTTTTTTTAGCAGTAATCCTTGTTTGAAAAGGGTATTTTCATATGCATGACGAAAGCTACTGTCTTTCCATTCCTGTCGCCTACTGTCACTTTTGAAACATTGTAACGAAATTCACATAAAATGAAATTAATTAAAACAAAAAGTTCGTAATAGAAAGCAACTAA
>NW_018108185.1:9100-15897 GCF_000183805.2 Loa loa | reverse complement strand
GTAAAATAACCTTCGACATTAAATTCGATACTATTGGTATCTACACCGGGAAAATTCTATATCGAGAAGCGTAAGTATCGTTCATTTTGTTCTTTTTGAATTAACAAGCGTTATCTGGATAAAATAAATTAATGGGAATTTGATGACAATTTATATCATTTAACTCTCATTTTTACTCTTTTTTATCAATTTTTTTTTAAACAGAAATTCATTTTTTTGTTAACTTTCTAGCGAAGTAAAGCATATTTTGCATCCGGAGACAGAAGCAATCGAGATGCAAAGTTATCATTGGTAGCTGCAACCAAAGCTGCGGTCAAATAAGATTTTGAAAGTAATGCACCATTCAAGTTCCTATAAAATACGTTTTCAAATCTGTTAACTGTAATGAAACGTGAAAGTAGAAAATAAGTTGCGCACATACTACAGCATGCTTACTTGCTTGCTGTCATTACTTCTGCGTTCACTTTTTCTTCCCTCATTAGCTTTTTCATTATTTTTTCACCTATATTGACAAACTTCTGTTAAAAGAAAGATTGCGGTTGTCAATTAGTTGAAACTCCATATGGCACTGTTTCCTTAGACTGATATGCGAAGAATGTTGTACTGTAAGTGAATCACATAGCAAGTTTGCAGTTATCATGCAACTTACTTTAGAACAGAAGATGAAAGTTTTTTTTTAGCAGTAATCCTTGTTTGAAAAGGGTATTTTCATATGCATGACGAAAGCTACTGTCTTTCCATTCCTGTCGCCTACTGTCACTTTTGAAACATTGTAACGAAATTCACATAAAATGAAATTAATTAAAACAAAAAGTTCGTATGAAAGCACTAATTAAAAAAGTATGTACATTTCTAAATGCGCAAATATCGGCATGAATGACATGGGATCATTGGTAAGATTCTTTTTAGTTTTGGATAATGTTAGAAAAAAAGCAGATGAATGCTAAAATCAAAGGTAGAATATGAATATATGTAAAATTGAAATTCCACAAATTGTGATAGTTAAAACGCCGCAATAAAAATTAGCTATCTGTGTGATAACATTCAGAGCAACAGTAGCACCGAGCATCTGTTTTAATTAATTTAACAAAAGCGATAAGGCCGCCGCAAAAGATCTTAAAATTGTAACATCATAGCATGGAAGAGACATATGGAAATGGTGTAAAACGAATAAATTTACTCAGGCCCCAAGAAGTGACTTTCGTGATTTGTTTTTGTTGTGGTTAGTCAATGGTCAGGAACAAGCAGGAACTTTAAGGGGTTGGCTTGTAGTAAGGTTATTTGGCTCCGGTTATATTGTGTTGTAGTTGCACCAAATATTATTGCGGAGTGAAGGGTTTAAAAGGTTCCGCTGTGAGTTATAGGTATACAAGAAATTTTAACAAAGGCTTACTTTATTACGGTGGAAGGTCGTAAGCGCCTCAGTTATGCCACGAAGATGACGCAACAAAAAGGAATGTATATAAAATTGATGAATAAGACCAATTGAATAAGCAGCAGAAAGGAAATATCGATGACGAAAGCAGTTTACTAGAGAAGGGATATAACCGTCTTGTTGATCCAGGAGAAAATGAATTTCTCCCTTTATCTTACAAAGAGCTGTATATATGTGTTAATGGAGCGGCAGTGGTTTGCATAAAACGTTAAAAAATGGTGTTCATTTAGACAGAAAGGAAACTGTAAAGATCCAATTACAGAATAAGCATTGTAGCAAGATTAGAGGGAAGATTAGCATGTAAATTGGACATCCTTTGTCATTAAAATAAAGATGTGAATTTCTGTTAGACGAAGATAAAAAAACGTATGGGAAATAATTTTAAAGAATGTAAATTGGTTAAATGAAACATTTATTTACAATTCGAATAAGAAATTTATTTTATTTCTTTGGAATTTCGCGATATTGAAGTTCGCGACGGTGACAAAATATTCATGAAAATAGATCGATCGATAAATTCCCCTTTTGATTAACTTTGAAATATAAAGCAATTATTTAAATTCGTCTTATGACCGTAAAAACAGCCAAGAGGTAGCTGAGCGCTGCATAAAATTAGAACAGTGTCTTTTTCGCAGCAATCCATTCTAACTTTCCGCTGAATGGCGTAATTTGCTGATAACATTAATCACTTCTGATCGAAGAAGTGTCCAACTCAATTTCTGAATTTTAGGATATGTAAACATTACTACATGGAGCATATTTCTGTAAAAGTTATAGCAACACATACTAAAGGAAATGTGGAAGATAAAGATGGAAAATATCAAAAAGAAATTTTTAGCTGATCCACTGTTATGAAAAAAAAGTTTGATAGAATTGTTCTTAAATACTTCTGTTTGTTGTCAAGTGCTTTATCCAGTGCGCTTTTTTATTCCTCCTGTAATTAGTCAAATAATTAAAGCTCGAGAAGAGGTATACTGAAATGAATCAAATGGCATGTGGATGAATATGTGAATTTTAATGGAAGTGCCATTAATTGTGAGTGGAAAAAAATTCTATGACAAAAAAGTTATCTTCTAGATGGAGCAGAAGATTCGCCGTCAAAAAAAAAAAATGATAAAAAGAAGGCATTTAGCATATTAAATATCAAATGCATTATCATTAATCACTTCTTGAATACCATTTTATTAAGAAGATCAATATGATCAGAAGAATTCTTTCAACAAAATCAAATGAAAAATCAAATTGTATCGAAAACCAATAATTAATATATTACCTTATGCAACATTTCAGCATATCTTTTCGTGCTTCAAAATTTGATTAATTGCGAAAAAAGCAGAAAAGCGCACTTGATAAATTAGTGGAAACATTTAAGGAGAACTTCTCAAATTCTTTTTTGTTCAAATGGATCATTTGTATTAATAAACATTGCATCGAAAAGACAAGGAACTCAAATATAACTAATATATGCTATTTTACTTAACACCTGGAACAGTTCTTAATTAATGAATGTCTTCTGAATTTGGTATCCAATTGAACGATGTAAATTCTAACTGAGGCACCTGATCACTCTGGTCGGCTATCTCAGAATCTGTCAAGCTAAGCAAGTTTCCCTTCAAGTCCTTCTCACAGATCCTACAGCTTCATCAAACTTATGTGCCATTTTCAGAATAACAATGTTCTGGAAATACTTTCTTTTTATTGACTGTCGTAAAAACAAAACTTCAAACAAATAAATAAATAATAAAATAAATTCCTTATTCAAATTGTAAATGAATGTTAACAATAGTGTGAATCATTTAACCAATTTACATTCTTTAATATTATTTCCCATACATTTTTTCTGTTATCTTTATCTAACGCAAATTCACATCCTTATTTTTTTAACAAAGGATGTCCAATTTACATGCTAATCTTTCCCTCTGATCTTGCTATAATGCTTATTCTGTAATTGGATCTTTACAGTTTCCTTTCTATCTAAATGAACACCCTTTTTTAACATTTTATGTAAACCACTCCCATTTCTTAACACATATAAGCTCTGTCCCAAATCACGGGGGCTTCTTCCGCTTATTCTTCACTTCTACGGACATTGGCGGATGTTCATCAATCTCTTCTCGATAAAGGTTACGTTCTCTTACTGTTGTGTATTTACAAGACAAACCGACTTCCTCACAAACTCCTTCGCACTAAGTTAGGACTTCATTTGGATAGACAAGCTTGGAATTTAATTACCCAGGTTTTGAGCTCGGCAAGTAAATTATCTGGCAGTCATTATATTCCACGACAAAATTTTTGATGCCCGAGGTGAGGTATGTCTGCTAGCATAATTGTCAGAGCAAAATCGGTAAAAGCAAATCTCGAGGGACTCCTCGATGAAGTACGACAAATGGATCTAACTCCGTCAAACCAAAAATCAACAATAGAAGTATTGTGCCAGCAATACGAAACCAGAGCAAGAATCATCAAAGAAAAGTTGATGCGCATCGAAAGGTACGTTGGCACTATTGAAAAAATCAACGACAAGTGGTTAGAACACATTCAACTAACTCCAACGTCGCAGAAGAAGAAAGAAGAAGAGAAGTATGAAGAAATGGCAAATGATGATAGAGGTATTTTAAATTTAGTTAACATAGGTACGAATACTATTATAACATTATCTATGTATAAGAACGATACCGAGTTAGCTCTTAGATGCTTAACACGAAATAAGGAATCTAGTTTAACTGAATGTTGTCCACTGGTAAATTTGCCACAATTGTTACCAACGTTTAGTGGTGACTCTAAAACATGGAGAGAATTTTGGACTAGTTTCGAAGCCTCCGTACACTCTCAAAACATACTCGATATACAAAAGTTAAATTATTCAGTTTCCTGTCTAAAAGGAAGCGCTCTACAGCTAATAAGATGTTATGATAGGATACCTGAAAATTACAAAATTATAAGGGAATTATTGGTGGAGAAATTTAGTCGTGTTTCCACCATAAGAAATTTACTGTACAAGGAGCTCGTATCTACAAAACGAAAGGATCAAAATTGGAAAACAACAGTCGAAGAAATGGAAAGAGTGTTAAGGCAGTTAGAAGTAATTGGCGAAAACGTAGAGCAACCTACCACTGAAACTATAATAGAATCCAAATTACCAAATTGGATACTGAACTATGTTTATCAACAAAAAAAAGAAGATGACCAGTGGTCCGTAATGAAACTTTGACAGTTTCTCAGGAAAACAATCATCAGAAACGACTAGGTAGTGAAATGGCAATATTCGGATAGCGTAAGTCGAAAAAATTTGATTAAACGCCATCCTTATTCAATTCAATCACTCCAGAAACCTCCGCATTGATTGCAATGAAACAATTAAAGCAAAGTAGAGAAACCGTTTCGGCCGAAAAGAACCAGCCAAATCAAGAGAGTCCAAATTGGGTGACAAATAAGAAAAGGAGACCTTGTATTTTCTGCAACAATAATCACTGGGACAGCAAATTTCACATATATCCTACAGTCGAGCAACGAATTAATCGACTGAATAAAATTAATGCCTGCCCTACCTAATTTTTTCAAGGTTGAACATAGCGAATTCGACTGCAGAGAAAGAGTAAATTGTTTTTATTGTAAGGAATCTCATAACAGCTCCCTTTATACCACTAAAACTCACGAGTCCAATCAATCTAAAGATTCTGGAATTGACAAAGGGAAGATTGTGGTCAATACATCTGTTAATTTGACTACGAAAGTCGAAAAGAAACGAGTACTGCTTTTATGTAAAGAAATTACTGTTTTTAATCCTGATAAGCCTGAACAACAGGTACAAGCCCTAGTACTCTTTGACGTCGGTACTGATGCAACCTTTATTTCACAAAAATTAGCACATCGCCTGAATCTTATAGAAACTGATGAAGAAAAATACACAATCTCCTCCTTTGGCAACAGGAATCCCAGGGTATGCCGCATAACTCAAAAACAAATTGGAGTAGAAACAGAAGACTCTAATCAAATGACTATCCAAGCCATTGTTGTGGATTATCATCTAACAAACAATCTCCAAGTGGTTGAAGTAGCAAACAAAAAATGAAATTTGATTTGCAACCTTAGAAGTTATAAAGAACAACCTGACATAATTACTTCATTTACATGAAAAACGCTCAGCAACTAAAGACAGGATTCACTCTACTGAACAGCAAAGTTGGTCCCATCATAGCAGGAAGCGGTTATACTAACGGATTATGCCGCTGCCACACCTTTGCAACGAAGATATTTCAAGAAAATCGCTCCAGATATAGACCAATTTTGGAAGTTGAACTGCATTGACATCCAAGACCGATCTGATACACAAGATGATGAAAAAGCACTGGAACAATTTAAGAAGAGTGTCACTAGACAAAATGGAAGATATGAAATACGTTGGCCATGGAAACCATGGAAAGACAAACTGAGCCATAATTACGGATTATGCGTTAACCGTTTACGAATACTGGTAGCACGATTTCAGTCGCATAAAGAGGAATTACAAGAATATGATAAAATAGTGCAAGATCAACTACGTTCTGGCATAATCGAAGAAGTACAATCACAAATGAATGAAGATGGAATCATTCATTACCTGCCACATCATGATGTTCGTAATCCAGGTAAGACTACCACTAAGTTAAGAATTGTTTATGATGCTTCAGCGCACATAAAGGGAATGAAAAGTTTAAATGAAGTATTATATCGTGGGCCAATTAACCTCCCAGATCTTGCAGGAGTATTATTACGTTTTAGAATGATGAAAGGAGTAATTACAGCTGATATTGAAAAGGCATTTTTGCAAATAGAATTACACCCTTCAGAGAGAAATTGTACTCGGTTCCTTTGGCTAAAAGAAGTGAAAGAAAGAGTATCTAACGAAAATATAAAGTGCTATCGTTTTAGGAGAATCCCGTTTGGAATAATATCATCCCCATTTTTGCTATCCGCTACCCTGAATTATCATTTGGAAAATCATGATAGCGAATTAGCATTAGAAATAAAGAAAAATCTTTATGTGGACAATGTTATTGTATCATTAAATGGAACACGGGACGCATTAGAAAAATATGTGGAAATGAAATCCATCTTCAATGAGGCTTCAATGAACCTAAGAGAATTCTTATCTAACGACGAAGAATTCTATGCAGGACTGCCTCATGAAGATCGAGCAATGAGAAAGAACACAAAAATCCTCGGCATTCCATGGAATCCCTGTCAAGATATCATCCAAGCAAAATTAAATCCATGGACAGAACAAGAATTAACGAAACGAACGATTCTACAATTCGTCGCATCACAACACGACCCACTAGGATTTCTAGTCCCAATAATGGTAAAATTTAAAATATTTTTA
>NW_018108185.1:0-9080 GCF_000183805.2 Loa loa | reverse complement strand
ATGATGAAAAGCACTGGAACAATTTAAGAAGAGTGTCACTAGACAAAATGGAAGATATGAAATACGTTGGCCATGGAAACCATGGAAAGACAAACTGAGCCATAATTACGGATTATGCGTTAACCGTTTACGAATACTGGTAGCACGATTTCAGTCGCATAAAGAGGAATTACAAGAATATGATAAAATAGTGCAAGATCAACTACGTTCTGGCATAATCGAAGAAGTACAATCACAAATGAATGAAGATGGAATCATTCATTACCTGCCACATCATGATGTTCGTAATCCAGGTAAGACTACCACTAAGTTAAGAATTGTTTATGATGCTTCAGCGCACATAAAGGGAATGAAAAGTTTAAATGAAGTATTATATCGTGGGCCAATTAACCTCCCAGATCTTGTAGGAGTATTATTACGTTTTAGAATGATGAAGGAAGTAATTACAGCTGATATTGAAAAGGCATTTTCGCAAATAGAATTACACCCTTTAGAGAGAAATTGCACTCGATTCCTTTGGCTAAAGGAGGTGGAAAGAAGAGTATCCAACGGAAATATAAAGTGTTACCGTTTTAGGAGATTACCGTTTGGAGTAATATCATCTTCCTTTTCACTATCAGCTATCCTAAATTATCATTTGGAAAATTATGATAGTGAATTAGTCTTAGAAATAAAGAAAAACCTTTATGTGGACAATGTTATTGTATCATCAAATGGAATACGGGATGCATTAGAAAAATGTGCGGAAATGAAATCCATCTTCAATGAACCTAAGGGAGTTCTTATCCAAAGATGAAAAATTCTATGCAGGATTACCTCATCAAGATCGAGTAATGAGAAAAAACACGAAAATCCTCGGCATTCCATGGAATCCCTGCCAAGACATCATCCAGGTAAAATTAAACCCATGGACTGAACCAAAATTAACGAAACGAACGATTCTACAATTCGTCGCATCACAATACGACCCCCTAGGATTTCTAGTTCCAATAATGGTAAAATTCAAAATATTTTTACACCTGTGGAGAAGGAATAACTCTTGGGATCAAATATTAGACGAGCAAAACCATAAGCAATGGAAGTCTCTTATTGCCGAATGGGCAACGAATGTAAAGGATTTGCCGCGATTTGTCACAACCTTTACAGGTTTAATTGGAATGTATGTGTTCACTGATATTTCAAGCTTAGCATATTCAGCAGTGTAGCTAGTACCTAGTGAGTCAGGAAATGCAAGGAACAAAATTATCGCTTATCTTCGCCAAATCCCGCATTGCTCCTATCAAAGGAATGACAAATATCACGTCTAGAACTGATGGCCATACTCATCGCAACACGAGCAGCGAAATTTGTCATGACACAACTGGACCTTGTCAATATAAAGGTAATCTTATGGTCAGACTCTAAATGTGCATTGTATTGGATAAAAAATCATTCTAACCTATTACCAAGATTTGTTCAAAATCGGGTCGAGGAAATACGTAGAACGAAATTTACCTTTCGTTATATTCCGTCAGAAGAGAACCCCGTAGACGTGGCAACAAGAGGTCTTAAGCCGAAACAACTCAAAGGTTTCATGCCATGGTGGCATGGTCCGTTGTGGCTAGTACAGGAGGAAATTAGCTGGCAGCAATGGGAACACGATTTTGACAAGAACAACGAACCAAAAGAAATCACCATAGCAGAGGTCTCGCGAATGCACAAGGATCATAATCTTCAATTTATCGATGTCGGACGTTTTAGCAAATGGCTAAGATTGTTACGAACAACAGCGTGGATCCTTAAGTTTATTCGATTAACAACTAAAAGCGGATTATCATGGCTACAGTCTGTTTCAACTGAAAAGGATCGACTTATAACTGAGGATTACAAATTGTCGGAATGGTTGTTAATTAGACGAGCGCAGTCTGAAGGAGTCAGTGACGATGAAATAAACAAGTGGAATTTATTCTACACCGAAGATGATAAGCTATAAAGATCTACTAGCCGATTGGAGAACTCGGAGCTGCCTGAAACTAGTAAATATCCTATTTATCTCCCTCGACACAATCCAATAACGGAACTCCTTATATTACAACAACATGAGAATCTATGCCATGCAGGCATCACCCATACACTTTCAGAATTGAGGAATAGATTCTGGATTCCTAAAAGCAGAACCGAAGTCAAACGAATAATAAACAGGTGTCGAATCTGTAAACGTTGGAACTCCAGATCTTTCAAATTACTACTGATGGCAAGTCTTCCGGAAACGCGTGTCAACCGATCTAGAGCCTTCGTACATGTCGGTATGAATTATTTTGGCCCTCTTTCAATCAAAGGTAATAGTGTGCCAACAAAAAGGTGAGTAATATTATTCACTTCTGCTTATTCTTCGCTTCTACGGACATTGGCGGATGTTCATCAATCTCTTCTCTCGATAAAGATCACGTTCCCTTACTGTTGTGTATTTACGAGACAAACCGACTTCCTCACAAACTCTTTCGCACTAAGTTAGGGCTTCATTTGGATAGATAAGCTTGGGATTTAATTACCCAAGTTTTAAGCTCAGCAAATAAATTATCTGGCAGTCATTACATTCCACGACATCGACTAAAAGAGAAAGAAATAAATAAAACGTATATGAATGGCAGTGATATGCAACATGTTATCAAGAAGTATGAGTCATTCGAATTAGCTAACATTCCACCGAGCGCCAATAGTCAAGGAAATAATCAGCAGTTGAAACAAAATAATAAAATAATGAGAAAACGAAAAAAAAAACTAAAATGAGAGCAAAAAGAAGCAAAAAAGATAAAAATGCTCACAAAAAGAAATAGAATGTATCAAGAACATAAGGTAGACTTGAAACAGATACTAGAAGTAAGCCCAGAAGCAAATGGAAAGCCAATTATGAAAGTGGACAAGGAATTAGCAGTAGCAATAAGCTCGTAATTGACATTTAAAAGTAAAATGAATGCAAAAGCAAAAGCACCAATGATAGTCTTTAATGTATCTGAATTACATTCAATCAGAATAATTTGGATCAATACTGCTCATGATGAAAAGAGTTTAGAGCAATAGAATCAGAGCAATTAAGGACTGAAAAGGACAAAATAGAAGAAAGTTGAAAAAAACGAAGATACTGAGAACCGTACCGATCACTCAAAAAAAGCGCCGAAGAAACAAAAAAGGAAAACTGAGAATACCGCATACAATAATGATAAAAGCTATGAAAACTAAAGTAACAATCAGCGATAATGCATTGTCTGATAGTTGATAAAAATATTTTTACATTATAATTTTCTTTCATGTGAAATAAATATTTTCAAACCGAACATGATAACAGAATGATAGAAAAGTCTACAAGATTTTGTATGGATTACCGAAATTAAAGCTATGTTTAAATAAAATTGCACAATATCCAACAAACAGGGTGATGAAATCTTACAAGTAAAATCAAAGCAATGAAGAGGATATAAGTTAACACAAATACTGCACAACACAAAGACGTCTCGGTGCCTACACAATGGACAATGCTAAGGGCTAGCCATACCTCCATGATCATCCCGATGGAGCTTACAAACTGCTCCCCAATCCTTTTACGCTTATTCTCCAAGACTGAACAAAAACAACGACATCTTCGCATATCCCCCACCACTGGACAACAAACTACGATATTCTTTTTATTCGCTGAATACAACTTAACGACCTATCAACGAACCTGACAGTCAAATTATTATCGAAAACAACAACGAGGAATTTGTTAGTTGATTATATTGCTAGCTTTTTGTATGACTCATTTATCACTGCTTACCAATTCATCGTGTTATATATATATATATACATATATTTTTTACACTTTTTTTTTTGTTGTTAACTAGCAATATTGTGTAAGAATAATATTACCTCCCGAATAAATCTATATCGCTAAGAAACGAGTTCAACAGATTAGCTTTCCCAACAGAAATAACTTAAAGATTTATATATTATGAGGAAATTGTTCGTAACCCAAATTCTTTATGATCTATCCCTCTCCATCCATGATCACATTTCAAACTTATTATTGCTCTGAGGAGTCGAACATTGAAGGCTTATTTTCAAGGCAGCTATATTATTTTGCTCTTGATCACTTCCGTTATTTACCTAGTTTCAGAGTTAAAATTTCCATTCTAATGCAATGTGATAGGCATAAACTTTACATCTTTGTCGTCAATGTTGTCGAGAAATCGTTTCCCAACTGAGAATGATTCAGATTGCTCGATATATTTAAGGATTGTTCCAGCTGGATCCATACTGTTTGTTTGCTGGTTTAAGCAGTTTTTCATGTGGGAATATTCAATAGAATGGAGTAATTTCTTAAAACTAAAGTGAATTTAGCTGAAGTAAGAAATATGAAACCCGCTTGTATTAGTTTTTCCTTTTTTTTTCTGATTAAATTAAAAAAGGTTTATAGTATATAAATTAATTATTGAGAGAAAAGGCTTCTAGAATAACACGAATATGCACTAAAGCATCCTTCGAACATTTCCTGAATTTCTCATAAAGATTGATTACTTATGAAATGTTAGCTTGCACTTTTTGTTTCCAATGCGAATGTAATCGCACGATCAGCCAGAGATGACTGTTTAGGAATTTGACGAAATTTACATCAGAATTCAAGAGATGTTGAAGGAATCATTATAAAAACTGAGTTCAGTAAAGAACAATATTTTTTGATAATTTTATTTCAGCGCAAGTAAGTCAATCAGATGCAGTTGTCAATTGAATTCTGGCTAAATGTTCATCGGAGAGAAACAACACAAACGAGTAAGTATTTCATTTGATTTTGAAGGAAATATCGTAGTTGGTATGTAATTCATCTGCTTTTGCCAGTTTACTAAGCTTCGTAATTCGCACACAAAAAGTTGCTTAAATACAATTCAGCAGAAAAACGAACCGAGCGCTGTTGTCGCTTTCGTTAATTAAGTAATAAAAGGAACATCGGTAGTAATTAATTTTATTTTTTTTGTCTTAAGCTTATAATGCTTTCATACATTATAAGTGTAAAAAATCGTATGAACTGTAACACTTTTTCTACTCTAACTTCTGAATGAAAATTATCTTCCAAAGATGCGAGTAATTTTGAAATTGGAATTGAAATTTTATAATAAATCAGAGTGATGAATACTACTGTAAGTGTTCTTTTTAACTAATTTGTACTTGCTATTTGCATAAGATTTATAGTACTGAACAGCAATAATCAATCAATCTAAAATATCTTATGAAACTTTTGCGCAACAGAAAATCAGAAATTATAGAAGGGAGCAAAAAATAAATAAATAAAAAACAACAATAAACAAATCAACAATAGCACCCTTCCTTATATCTCATATTTTGAAGAAGAAAGAAACAAACGATAGATTGCAGAAGGAACAGCAAGTTAACTTCAAACAAACACTTCCTGTGGGGCAAAAATTATCGCAGGTATTTGTTCTTCCACACAAATTCAGCTTACTTATTCCTTTATAGTTCAAAGACTGAACTCATTCTCCTTTCTTCCCACGTTCCCTTTTTCTAGATGTTTATGTAACATAAGACAGGATTGAATTTTCAGTCCACATTTATCTGTTAAACTCTGGAAGACTACCTAGGTCTGTCACTCTGTCACTGTGATGGGTTTAATCTCTCATTCAGAATAGAGAGACTTTGGATAACCATCACCAAATATCCATAAAGTCGAACTGAAAAAGATCAGCTGAAATCTTTATGAGACATTTGTAATTGTATACGAAAGGAAACAAAATGTTATTTGAGAGTAAAATAAAGGTTTTTTTTATTAAATAAAAATAAAATAAAAGGAAGAGGTTTGGTGATTTTAATGATTGAGATATTTTAAGAAACCCAATTTTTGTATAGCTTCTCGGCTAAGATTACTTGATCCAATAATGTCACTTAAAATGGACACAATCGGCAGTGCACGAAATAACCTTTATAGCGTCGTACCAATTGGGTATAAGATCAAGTCGACTTTCTAAATCATTTCCAGAATTGCGTAGTTTTTGAAGTATGTACAATTTTCAGGATTCTAATTCAATAAATATGGGAATAGATATTTTAGTTTTTTATCAATTATATTTATTAATTATTTCTTGACGAAAAATATGAAGTCTATCAGCCATTTCTGGCCTTCCGATTCTCTTTCAAAATAAAAGAAAAAATAGAGATATTTATTCTTTTTCTATTTTTGAATAAAACCGAAAAAAAGTTGTAGGAAAATAACAAATAGAAATAAATAATTAATGAAGCAAGCAACGGAGACAAACAGATGTTTCTGAAACTGAAAAGAAAATTTTTTTCTAAAAATTATAATGAATTTCATTTATTCCGAGAATAAAAATCGCAAATAAAGGTGAAATATTTAGAGAGAAGGTGATTCAAAGGTAGAAATACACGAAAACAAGAAAAGGGAAGATGACGATGAAATGAGACCGAAAGTAAATGGTCTAGTGCCGACGGAGCCTAAACAGAAACGGGAAGTAAATAATTCTATTGGAACAAAACCTGAACAGTGTTACGCAAATAAATCTTCTAGTAATGGCAGGGCAAAAGAATCTTCGAAGTCTAACATTTCGAAACATCCTATTTCTTTTGCAATATCCTTTAAAGAAACCGATAAACTACTGCTGGCCAAAAATGTCCAAGAGGCATTGGATGTAGTGCCTACACTCAGTGAGGAAGAACCAGTTCAAATAAAAATCACTCTTGATGAAAATCCGGCAGTAGTTGATCGTCCTCAAGTTTTATTGGAGAAAAATAAAAATGATAAGGCAAAAATAAATGAATTGGATAACAATCATTCAACATCCAAAGTTAACAGATCAGAAACTGGCAAAGAATGCGGAAGTTCTTTGTGAATATTTCCAATTGTTGTTCAAAATTTCTAATTAACGAGTAAATTTTTGCATTCCAAGGTCAACATTTGTGCATAATTTTCTTTAATGAAAGTAAATTTGTTCTATTATTTCCATCAAATTTACTACATTCGCAAATAAACTCTGAAAATTTTTTAAGCATTCCTTCAATTGCTTTAAATTTGAGATATGTTCATTTCGAAAATGCATTTTCAATAATTATAAATTTCTTATTTGATTCAAACTATTATTTTAATGCTAACTTCGCTTTATATAAACATTTTTGTCACCAACTTTACGCAAACGATAGCAGTTTCAGACAACTTATTTTATGATTATCAGATTTCGAACTGAGAAAATTTCACATATTACCGCTTTTTTCCTTCGAATTTCCTACGTGGATGTTAAGGAATTTTACGGAAGTATCCCTCGGGAATTGCGAAGAAAATGTTTTGCTGATCATAATAGCGGAGCGCACATTTGAAAGATGGGAATCTCATTTTACAATTTGATCTCCCAGTGCAATGTAAGGCAAAAGTATATTTAGTGAAAAGAAAAAGTTACCTTTAAAAAACACTTTTAGCTGGAAGAAACTTTCCTAAATGGAATTACTCTTAGCTAAAATTACTTTTGATGAACTTTCTTTCGGTATTAGGAAGTACTCGAACATTTTTTTGTATCAACTAATTTTTTTTTCTTTTTTTTTTCATTCTTCGAGCATGCAAATTAATTTACTCATGCAAATTATTTTGAATGGCAAAAATTTCCCGAAAAAATATGCAAATTTTAGGTGGAATAATATAAATTTAAAAATTTTTCACGGATTCAATCTCATCTCAGTTCATTTCCCAGCGACTGCGAAGGTCAGTTTGGTGTAGCGGTGTTTGATCTTAATTTCGAGAGATTGGACAAAGGAATGGATTTTGGGGTTTTGCATTGCCAATTTCTATCAAATGCCGTCTTCGTTCCTCATGCACTACACTTTTACTTCGAATTGAAGGAAAAGCTCTTTTGAAATTCCTTGCCAGTGCTAATGAGCAATTCACAATAATTCAGCAACAACTCTATTTTCAAACTTTCCGAAACTTAAAATTTTTTAAAAAAATAGAGTATTGACTTTTCAGCAATTTTTTTTATTGCTTTTTTGTTTTTTCTCAAGAAAAAAAATCGTTAGAAATTGTATTTTTTTTGTTACTGACTAAAGCTACAGAAATTTAAAAATTAATCATATCAGCATTGTTAATGGACAATTTTGTTGCTAAATAGCATTGATATAACATAAAACTTGGAACAAATTGGTCATTGTCAACATAAGTTGCATTTCTGAAATTCAACTTTATAAAATTTTTATTTACATTCTTTGTCCAGGAAAGTAGTCAGAGTAAGTCAAGTAAAAGCAAAAAGGAAGTTAAACATGCATTAGAACTAGGCTAATATTATTAAACTTCATAAATTGTTTGCCAAAAAATACCACTCTCTCATACGCAATCTGAAAGTGAACATATTAGGAGGAGTAGCTTGTAACAGATATTAAAGAAGATCATCATATTCGGTGATGACCAGATAAATCACCAGTAACATTAACAATTTTCGACTTTTCAATTTTCCACTGCCAGCTTTACTTAAATTTATTTTGGGTTGTCAGGTGACAGTGTAACTCTATTTCCCAATATTCGATCTAACATCTTCAATATTTCCCTTAGCAGAAAAATGTTCCGATAACTTGATTTCTCTCTTATATAGACAGATAAAGCATACAAATTGAGGGCTATGAACTTGATAACAACTATTGTAATCACCGCGTTGCTCACTCAAACATTGGGACGAAATGACGAATGCGACGTGAAATCACTTAAAATCGTTAGTATTCTAATTTCTGTTTATTCTACAAATCTATTGCTGTTAATCTTTAGAAATAAGCGCATTATAACATTTTATTATTATTATTATTATTATTATTATTATTATTATTATTATTATTATTATTATTATTATTATTATTATTATTATTATTATTATTATTATTATTATTATTATTATTATTATTATTATTATTATTATTATTATTATTATTATTATTATTATTATTATTATTATTATTATTATTATTATTATTATTATTATTATTATTATTATTATTATTATTATTATTATTATTATTATTATTATTATTATTATTATTATTATTATTATTATTATTATTATTATTAT
>NW_018108184.1:970219-978180 GCF_000183805.2 Loa loa | reverse complement strand
CTGAGTCAAGTGTCGGGTTTTAATTTAAATTTAACGACAACTCACTTTGCATCACGGCAGAAAGATTGAAGATTGCAGATGCATCAAATTCTGTATCCATGCCAAGATAAGTATTCGATAAATTCATCGCTGATACGCTGGGAGCAAAATTTGTAAACTGCAATTTGCATATAAACAAAATTGTTTTTTTTTTATTTCAAAGAAAATTACTACACTCAGTTACCAGACAGTTGGACATCTTAAAGCTCAAAATGATTTAAAGGGATTTAAAACTACTAATGCACTCACGCTTTCAAAGAAATTAGTAGGATCCAGATCAGACGAAGCACTCCGCACTGGTTGGAGATTAACGCCTGAATCCGGTTCACCTTCGCCTGAAAGACAAAGAAAGAAACGTTCAACGAATACGTCTGTGTTAAAAATGCTAGTCTTGGTAAGGCAAGTAACAAGCAATCTAGAAGTAACCACCTCAGTGCTACATCAGAATATGTTTGCTGTGAAGCTAAAATAAAAAAACTGAAAGAGAAAACAAGTAATAGCGTATGATAAATGTGAAGATTTTTCGCGCAATAAGTCAGTTTAGTTAGTATTTTACTCGGCAACTGACGCAATGGATCCTTTCAATTGATCACACAGTGACCTAGTTAAACTGACTTATCTAGATAATTTAATCGGCAACTGGCAGACTAGTATGCCTTCGATACGTCGAGGTGAGATTTCAACCGATGACAGTGTTATTGCTCTATAACTCAGGAGTTTTGGTAATGTACCTCAGCGCAACTACTGCACTAACCGTCATTATAATCAACGGTATTCTCTCCTTCACTTCCTTCATATACTGCAGTTTCCACTTCTTCCGAACTATCAATAAAATTCGAAATGAAATTACTGTCCATGTTATTGTCCTGTAAATTGATGGGAAATCAATCCATACATGCGATGCTTAAAGTAGAAGCTCAGATCTGAAATGCTTTGAAGATATTCTCTGCCATAGGATTGAGGAAGGTATTGGCAGTATGAGCAGCAAAAACAGGACAACCTTATCAGAAGTCTGACTCGGGTCAATATTCCCATCAACCGAAACATGTTTTTCATTCATGTTGATTATTCCTTCTTCAAATCCTGCGGCCTTCATTTTCAGTTCATCAGAAATAGGACGAACTTCGTGGCTCTTATCTACTTCCATTGCTATATTCGATGCAGTTTTTTCGATTTCCTAAAATTGCAAACTTGTCACACAATCGGTCAGGAAAATGATCTATTAATGATTCTTATGGATGGACAGAAAGCAGGTAAATTCATTAGAGTTTTATGCAGATTAGACATTAGTTCTGAAAAAATTCAAAATACGTTGCCATTTTTCATACAAGATTTTAAATTTAATCCTTACAATCCAAAAATTCATTCTTGATTTCGTTTAGAACATTAGATCAATTCTAGCACAAACATTTTTTGAACTGGACAAACCTCATTTATAATAACAAGTTTGACATTCTCTTCCAGTTTGCCATCATCTAGAGTTGGCATGGTCACAGTTGAGTCGGCTTCTTTTTGAAACTCAAAATGAACATCGTCGGTCTAAACTTAACCTTGAATTATACGACCACTTTTTTTTATTGCAGCTTAATAAATGCATAGAAAATATATAGAATGAAACACTAAAAAAAATCTGAAAATTTGTTACCATATCTTCGGCAGCATTTTTCTCCCCTGCACAGTCGAACGATACCGTTTCCTCACATGCATCACCGCCGCCAACATTGTTCAAACATAGCAAAGATTCCTCTTTTTCCTGAGATCACTAATAACGACAATAGATAGACATATCTTCCTTACTGCATTTTTGACATAATATTCGTATTATTGACAGAAGAAATATACCAACTGCTTGAATGATCTGAGTGCATATTATTCCATGTTTATTTTTGAAGAATTTTTTACACTTTATTGCTAATATATTTAGAAAACACGAAAAATAGTAGCATACCAACCGAAATACCAAGTAAACACTTTGAAAAAGGAACGGTATTCTGTTCCTGCAGAAATAAATTTAATAAAATCGAAACAAATTCATAATCTAAAAATATATTGAACTTTCTGACGAGCTTTTTTTAAAAAATTTCAATTTACCTCAAGTGGTTGAACCTGACTAGTCTGTGTTTGACTATATTGCGAGAGTATCGACGTATCCAAAATTCCCTGGTTTGATAATTCTTGAGTGAGCTAAAAGTTAATGGGATTTTTAGGACAGCGATAAAAAATGAACGTTTGGATACTTATGCTTTAGTAACGATATGTAAAACATCGAAGGTGCCCATCAATTTCATTCCATTTTTATTGTAAGAAGATGTTTGAGGAACTTTCTTTTTCGAGAAAAGAAAATGAAACCCACATAAACAGAAATTCTGCATTCACCAGAAAAGTTCGCATCTATAATTTTATTAAGACCTATACGCTTCCGAACAATGCAGCTATCAAAAAAGGGCCACGAAAACTATCGTGTTTGTAGTGGTTTTCTTACGGCATTTCCATGATGACTATCATATTTACCGTTAATTTTCGATAGTTTCTAAATTTGAATGTTCGACAATAATCGTAATTTAATTACCTGTGCAATAGTGACATATTCTTGCGCCAACTTTTTCAGAAGAGTACGGTTTTTCAGTGTTATGGCGGCGATTGCTACACAGAAATTCGTGAATGGTAGCTCACGGCTTTCTGTCACTAAAAACCGACTTCAAAAAAAAAGTCAAATTCAAACAGTAATAAAAGAACTATGAACACTGCTTCTTAGTTTTAACAAAAGACATGTTAAAAAAGTAACGTAAAAAAATTGATGCACAAAATTGATGCACAACAGAATTATTTCATTTTATTTTACTTATTTAACTGAAAATTTCTATCAACATTAAGTGGTTCTTACAAATAATTGTTTCCTTAAAACTTCAAAATAGGCTTTGTCCCAAATTATTTTGATCAAATTCAACATAGTGCAAAAACAAATAAAGAAACAGAAAATTAAATACAAACAAATGGCTTCCTTCTCCCGAATGGACTGTAAAAGTCGCTCTTTCTTTCTACGAACCTCATCAATGCGTTTGTAGAGATCTGCCAATTCCTCCTTCTCCTACAACAAATTGATTCTAACTCGCATGATTTCGCTCACGGAAAATGAAAACTACTTATTAATGGAAATAACACAACCTTACGACGCGAAATAACCCAAGAAGCATTTAGTAATTTGTGCTGAACAGCTTTCAAACGATTTGTAAGGAGTTGCTGGTCGGCCTTTTCTTTCACTTTTACTTCTTCTAACTAAAACATAGATTAAGCTATAGCAGTAAAAAAAACGAGCAAGCCTTACGAAAGATGCAGTCATAAAGACATACAGTCTTCTTCAGTTCTTCAATTTGTTCGTCAGCTTCTGCCTTTCGCATCTGATTTATAAAGATCTGCTGGCGCATGCTGTAAAGCAACATAATCACACATTAGTCAAGTTATGATTTTATTGGCAAATGATTGCAGTAATGGCATTCAACGAATAGTAATTAGTACATAAAAAACAGTCTTCTGCATACAATCTTATAAAATAAAAATGTGTAGGCGAATCTCGATTCTCAGGTACTTAGTGATAATATAGTCTTTTGGCGATGACCACTTCCTAGCTCGCTTATTTATCTTGAATGTAGAGACTTGGAATTACAAATATTTGTCGCGATGATTTTTCTATAACTTTCTACCTCTCGCTACCATAAAAAAAAAGAAGCCGCTAAAAAGTCTTTAATGAGACCAAATTACTATATATCACTATTCGCCATTACGAAATAGTTAATATTGCTGATAATGACAAAAAACATGGCGACGAATGAATGAAAAATAACGCACTTCTCAATCTTTTCACATCGTAACTGCACTCGTGCTCGGAAATGCTGTAATTCTTCTTCCTTCTTGGCAATTTCTATCTCCTCTTTTTCCAGGATTAATTTGATTTCATTTCTTTCTTTCTCGGCTTCTAGAGAATTGTAAGATAAGAAAATATCCAATCCTTAAAGAGAGTATTTGCATTCATGCAAACATAAACGTTCTCGGAGCAAACCTTCGTTTTTGTATCGGTGTTTTTTCAACGTTTGTTTTGTCTCTTCCTCGTCCCATGCTAGAAATTGATGGTACAATAATTATCAGTGAAACTTGTTGATTATCTAAAATTTCATGTGATATTGTACGAAACATTTCAACTGTTAGCATTAAAAAAGCAGTAAATGTGTTTTCCTTACTCAAATCACGCAACTCTTTGCGGAGTTGTTCCACCAAACATTCTTCATCGTTTCCATCAGAATTCATCACTGAAAGGTTAAAACGGATTGTAAAGTGTCCTCAACGCGATGAACTGCTATCTGTGGTAAGTTGTGAAATGTTTTTTCAAAAACTCGCGGTTTAAAACAATCGTAAAGTAAGCAAACATTGAAAGTCATTTGTCCTCCAAATGAGTATCATGCTACCATTTATCAGTATCATATATAAGATCCGTTCTTTCCCAGAGCCTCCGAATCGCTAATAACACTCTAAATCTGATTGTGCTAGAAACACTACGTTACTAGAGCTGTCACGTCATTGGTTACACGACGAACAAAATCCTAAAACAGCGAGCAACGTGTACGTGACGGTGACGCTGTATGTAACTCGCTCGCAAATGCTCTCCTAAGCTGGTTGATTATCTTTGTTTTCATTTACGTGAATAAATCATGAAAGCGTATAATCTCATACAAATCATACAATCTCATGAAAGCGTACATACGCATCACATACGCATCACGTTGGAATGGCGTAAGTACTAAGAGCAATAAAAAATTCACCAATGGTTTAGGACCACATGCGAATTTTCACAGGCTGTCTATCTTCATAATTTAGTACATATACAATAGCGACTCATTGTTGGAGGCTTACTGTCAAGATGACGTCCTTTCTTTTTTTCTTTTAAATAGTTTTGAGTAATGTCACTGATGTCAGGAAAGTGCATGGATGAACTGAAGATAAATTTATTTAGAAATCAAGCTCAACCACCCACTGATTGAGTGTGGAAGCGTCCACCTTGTATTATAATGACATCTCATGAGAATTTTAAGCAAAACTCTGAATTTCTCTGAAACGCCAGATGTTCACATACGGGTTTCCGAATGAACGCTTATATTTGATTTTTGCATGCAATCCCCCTTCCGATTAGACACTCATATACAGATTCTGATTCAGATTCTTGCACACATTCTTTTCTCGAATGTTTCCGTAAAGTTTTATTTGAGATGATTATACGTGACCTCTTTCCGGATGTAGACAAGCGTATATAGCCTTCAGTTACTTCACTTCCTTGAAAACGATCACTGGAATCGATAAGCAGGCCTTTTGGACGGATCAGCAGTCCAACCTATCTGCTTCCCTTTTCCCTTTTTCTTTTCACATTTATAAATAACCTAGAATATTTATGGACGGACAAATCTCTGTCGCGCAAATCCATTCCCGCAAATCAATCCATTACAGTTTAAGCAAATGCGTTTGTGTTTTTATGCCGACTCTTCCAGCTGATCACACAATACATGACGTAGTCATGCAGCGTTCGTCCTGATTGTTGCAAATCCTTTCTATAGTTACTTGTCCGGCAATCCGCTAACTTTCATAATGAGCAAAGTGGTGTGGATATTACCGTCACCCAACGCTACCGGTTTGCTCCCAGCTCACTTTGAACGCAGAGGTTAGGACTGGTTCGCTACAAGTTGTGGGTTCGGTTTGCCACAACTTAGCTACAACTTGTACGATGCGTGATAATGATGTTACTGTTCAGCTATAATTTTATAAAAAAAAAGAAAAAAAAGAACATTCCTTTGTTCATGACAATGAACGGACTAACCTAATCCGTTCCTAGTCGGATTTCCCAATCTTTTTAACCTTATTGGAACGAGGTTGTAGTCTCAGACATATACTACATCTGACTCGTACTAAACTTTATATTCAGAACACGCGTCCTTACACTTTTTCGGCCCTATCAACATTAATCATCTCTTTCAGTCACGCAGTCATTACGATTGGAGAGTAAATAAATGGCCTTAAATGATTTGTATCAGATTTTTTCCATGGAATTTTTGCAAAAAGACTTGTAGAAAATTTTTATCATTTACAGTAATTATGTAATAATATCAATAATAATAATATTTATAATAGTAATAATAATAATAATAATAAAATAATACGAATTTGCAGTAATAAAAATAATAATAGAAAAGGTAAAATGAAGAAAAAAAACCACACATATACATGAAAACATGCACAGAGACACATACATTTGTTTATCAGTAATCATTATTAAATAACATTAGCAACAGCAGCTCATGAGGAGGGGGATTAATATATGTATACATTCGATTGTGCATATATTTTTCATAATCTTCGAAATCTGAAACCATTTCTGATTTATTTACGAAAACAAACAATTATTTGTGATGGTATAATGGGGAGAAGTTATGTGTTAAATATTTCATTTTTGTTTTAATTCAATTTTGAAGAGGAAAAAGAAATCGAATTCTTGGGAATCTGAAAGAAGGAAGGAATAATGGAGAGTAGGGAGGAGTACATAATCCGATTTAAATCATAAGTACTATTATGGCGCCTGACACTGAAGATAGGTATGGCGCAATATATCGTATCGGATAATTTAAAAGAGATTCGGCCAACTGTAAATTTTCCTACTATCAATCACCAAACACTGATGTATTTTATTGGGAAATAAAGTTAGTACACAAAGAAAAATAGTGGAATCTGCCATTCAAATGAGAAACTTCTCCCTACGAAAAGATCTAATAGAGCTATTTGGCTAACTTGAGTAACAGGATTAAATTTTTATAATTTCTAATTATTCTCTCAAACTGGCAACCTATCTGTTTATCACCGTAATCTGCATTATAATCGATATAGTTGTTCAGTAAAATTCGGAGCCACGCGTAAAAATTTAAATTAGACCATCGATGCAGTGCAATAGTCGGATAATATCTTATCATTGATAAAAGCTCTTCGAGATTACAGTACAGAACAAAGAGAATACAAAGCCGAAATACTGACAAAGTTAGATGATAAAGGGGATAGAAGAAATTGTCAAAATTTACAAAAGATTAATAGTAATTGTGTTAATAAATGCAAATATCATAATTAAATATCCGAAAACCAATAGTTTTTTGTTTGTCTATCGCATTATTGGTTTATACATACCCGCTGTTACAAAAATACACGATTTCAAAAAATAAAAAGAAAAAAAATGAATGAACGCATGAAGATCCGAAAGAAAAAAAATAAAACGAAGTTTTCAATTGCCATTCGAAAATTCAACAATTTTTGCAGAGCATAGAATTACTGAAATATTTTAAAAATTAAACAAAACATAGAATGTGTAGCTTTAAAAAAGTCCGCTGCCATAAAAAAACGATTACATGCAATTATTGCTATCGGAAAAAACACAAATACTTAAATTCGCAAAAAAGAATGCATTATTTAGATAATAATTATAAAAAAAAATATTTCAAAAAAAATATTTTCATTTAGGTAATAATTATCGTTACAGCAAATTGATAATAATAATGGCAATAATAATAGTATTAGTAGTAATAATAGCAGTAATAATAATGATAATAATGACAATGTGAAAATAATAATAATAATTATTATCATTATTATTATAATAATTGTAATAATGACAATAATAATAACAATGATAATAATAATAATAATAATAATAATAATAATAATAATAATAATAATAATAATAATAATAATAATAATAATAATAATAATAATAATAATAATAATAATAATAATAATAATAATAATAATAATAATAATAATAATAATAATAATAATAATAATAATAATAATAATAATAATAATAATAATAATAATAATAATAATAATAATAATAATAATAA
>NW_018108184.1:967213-970199 GCF_000183805.2 Loa loa | reverse complement strand
ATAATAATAATAATAATAATAATAATAATAATAATAATAATAATAATAATAATAATAATAATAATAATAATAATAATAATAATAATAATAATAATAATAATAATAATAATAATAATAATAATAATAATAATAATAATAATAATTAATAATAATAATAATAATAATAATAATAATAATAAAATTTAAAAGTAGGGGCATATTGCAAATAACCTGGACATATATCAGTTATTGCTGGGCTTCTTATGTACCATATCGAAGTGAGAGGAAAAATATATTTAAAGGAATAAAGGAAGAAAATGGAGTATATTAAAGTTATAGTTTGCTTTCATTTGTTAATGTTTGAAAAAAAATGGAGGAGACAAATTATAAAGAAAAAAATATCTCAAATTTTATAAATTTATCAAATTGCTTTTTTGAAATGAAAGGCTTAAAATTGAAAAGCAGTAATGTTTTCAAACATTTTTCCCAATCATAGCATCAGTGACATGCATATTACACGCATTTTTCAAGTCATGCAGAGACCATTCAAATTAAACAAACAATGTTGTATAAATGTTTTACACAAAGTTTGTTAACCGAAGATTTTCATGCGTATATTTAAAAAAAGAAAAGTAATTGAAGAAAAATTAGAAAGTACCAATTTTTTTTTCTTTTCTAGAATAAGTATTGAAAAAAAATGGAGGAAGAAAAGCGACAAAGATACGACATTACATATGGTCGGAGGAAAAGTAATAAAAATTGAAAACAAAAAAAAGAAAAAAGAATAATGAGGGAAAAGAAGGTATGAGAGGGTAATAGAGAAAAAAATTTTGTTAAAAAATTAAAACATAATTGTCTTCTTTCTTATCTCATCAGATAAAGGAGGATATATTACGAAGAGGTGATTTCAGGTTTGTTGTGCGTATTTGCCGTATATACTGTTTTAACTCACTCGTTGACATTGTGAAGTTCGATTAACACTGCATTGTTTACTTCTTCTATTGTTGTTACTTTCATTCCCACTATAAACATCATTTTCTTACTTTTAAATTGAAGAAGAAATAAAGAGCGAATCGATTAAGAAGAGAAAAAAAATTTTGTCACTCCATTTATATCAGCAGCATTCAGCGTGTATTTCTATAAAAAAAAAAAGAAAGGAAAGGAAGAAAAGCTCTTCTTATTAGATGAATCTTTTGGCGAGAATTGTTTGAAGAGCAAAATGGATTAATGAATTTTGCATAGATGTGTGACTAGTTGATAATCATTAATTAACGGCAGCAGGCAAATACGCCTAATGAAAGGAGTGAATGCATGAGGACGAAAAAGGAACTTTAATTCATAACCAAAAAAGTATTAAAAAAAAAGTTTTTTCACTGAAGCATCTTTCAAAGACTTCATCATCATCGTTTCGATCCTAATTAATTAATCCTTCAATTATTGCCTATACCTTATGATTCTGTATGTTGGGACGAAAAGTAATATAATCCGATAAATAGCAAATAATACAAATTTCACTTCGTATTTCAGCTTTAAGACACATTTAGAATCCAATTTTTTGATAAGAACAAATATTGAATTCAAGCATAAAAAGAGAAAAATGCACGATTCGGCATAACTTACTATGGAGAGTTAGCGCCGGAAAGTCTTTAGACCTTGTGGAAAGCATGGGGTAGTTGAGGTGTTTGATGGTGTATAGCAGCCGGATATATGCCCGCAAATGGTTCACCACCGATGGCGTACAGTGCTGCCGCCTCAAATGCGACCGCCTGTTGAGCCGCAGCTGCTTGAGCTGCGGCTAAATTTAACCCACGTGTTACGCCAGCGGCACTAGCTGCTACAGCAGCTGCAGCACCGTTTGTAACGCTACCAGGTGGTGATGTGGGTGCAAGCGGAGCGTATGATTGAAACCCGTTGAAAACTGTAATAGAGAAATGATTCGTTTAAATTCAAGTATTAGCTTAATTCCATTTTTCAAGCTATCTGTCATAACATTTAAGTTTTTTGAAGCTATTTGGCAAAATTTATAGAATTCAGTAGATTAATAATTAAACATATTCATTTTCGACATGTCTCATATTTCTAACATTGCTGTATGCAACCCAAAGTACTATTTACGAGAACTGATTATATAGTTAAAGAGAACTTACTTCCACCGCTATAAAACATGCTTGTACCATATGTACCAAGTCGGGGCAAACAAGAAGCATAGGCTGAAATGAAATAATAATTTATCAAAAAATGAAACGAAACATAAACTGTCAAGAATTTTGTATTTTTATTAAAACTAGATAAATGAAGAAAGAAAGTACCAAGTAACTGTTCCGGTCCAAGACCATATAAACTACGAGCTGCAGCTGCTCTACTCTTATTTAGCTGAACAGGTAGCATCACCTGAAATTATAATATATATTGTTTCATGATATCATCCAATGTCATCAAAGATGATTCACTGTGGAAATTTGAAGGAAAATAATTAATTAAAAGGGGAAAATTATCAGGAATCGATACAAATAAAAAGGAATTACTTCATTCATTCCTCAATTTTAATTCAAATTTATGGCACGCACAGTGATGATGCCGTGTGATTCATATCTCAGAATATTTGATTAGCTTAGCAAATGGAAGATCTATTGCCTTCTTTTCCTCATTTTCCTTCTTTCTCCTTTTGTTAATTTAAGAAACTATTATTAATTATTGATTGAACCAATAAGTAATGATTGATTGAATCAATAAGTAATTATTGATTCAATCAGTAAGTAATTACTGATTGAATCAGCAAGCAATTATTGATTGAACCTTAGATTTTGAAAGGAAAAAAATTATTGTTATTTATTATTACTATTATTATTACTATTATTACTATTATTATTATTATTATTATTATTATTATTATTATTATTATTATTATTACTTATTATTACTTATTATTATTATTATTATTATTATTATTATTATTATTATTATTATTATTATTATTATTATTATTATTATTATACTATTATTATTA
>NW_018108184.1:964457-966691 GCF_000183805.2 Loa loa | reverse complement strand
TTATTATTATTATTATTTCCAACAAGAATATTGAAAGAATGAAGATTTCAAGTTGAATGAATATTCTATTATGCTTACTTCTTTTGGTTGAGCTTTCTTGCATTCCACCATTTTACCGTTAATTTCATGGAAATGAATTTCACACACCTTATCACTAACATCATCATTATCAAATGTTATAAAACCAAATCCTGCAAAAAGTTGAAGACATTTTCTGGTGAAAAAAGAAATAAATGTTTCATTTACCCCTTATTTATCTTAATTTTTTGAGTGGTTTCTTTTATATAAGTTTCAGCAAAATTTCAAATATCTTTAATTGTGAGAGCAATAATATTATGCGTTAACAGCTGTTCATTCCTTTTTTCTCCTTGGAACTCAAGAAATTTGTGACAGAGTATTTTGAACAAAATGATAATGGAAAAGTTAGACCTCGATGACGTTGAGTTGTCTTATCAAACATCAACATCGCATCTTCAACCTTAAAAGTTAAGGTCAACATGAAAATAAAAATGCTAAGCAGTTATTTTTTTTACAATACTTCATCTAAATAGATAATCTCTGATAAATATATCGTATCATCTGATCGGATGAAATTCCTTCAATTTCTAATTCAATTTTGTGTCTCATATTCGAATTCCGGTACACATTTTCAACGCATGCGAGATATTACTAACCTTTCCATATTGTTCAAAATAATTTTTCATATCTTCCAGAGTTGAAGTTGCTGATAAGCCACCAATAAACACTTTCTTCGTTTTAATTATCATCTGTACAAAAGTGGAAACACAATTGGTGCTTAAGATTTTAATTGCATTTCTAACCATTTTTAGAAATTAAAAAAGTATCATAAATTATAAGTGCCTCTAGCATTTCCAGTCTTTTTCAATTCTCGAGAAACTTTATATTTCATGAGTCGAAACTTTTTTCACTATTATCGATCCAACTGATAAAATTGGCTAACTTGATATATATAAGCAGAAAATTCTTACTGCGAATATTTATAAGTAAGAAATACTTGGTCGTTAAGGCAGATGAAATTAATTAAGACTTAAACTATATTGTCATAATATGCCAATAAATAACATCATTTTCCAAGCTCAATTAAAATTTTCGAAAAATTTTTTCCCAGTGTTACCAAACTATTACCCATTGCTTACCTTTTCGGGGTATATGAAGAAATTATGTAATTTTAATTACAATTTCGAATTTAATTATAATATCAAATTTACTTTTGTCCTTTGCTAATATTAATTATTTCCAATTTATCAAATATTTCTCGAAACATTTGATAAGAAAGAAAAAGATAACAATTTAATTCCTGATCAAGTGCTAAATGACAAGATCAAGATATCACGATAAATTTTACGATCAGAACCACTACTACTTGTAGTAAAAGTATTGACCTTCACAAGGATTGCTATATTATTATTGATGATGATGAGGTCAATGGGAAATTTATGAATTCTTATGAAAGACTTTAACAAATGAATTCGAATAAAATGGAAATTTTCATGAATTGAATGAATTCATAAATGACATCAAAGAAAAAAAGAAATTTAAAGGAAAACAACCAAAAGGTAATTCAATTTTAGGCAAAAATTTTATGTGCAAAGGAAAAGCATAAATGAATGATTGAAGTCTTTTACACTTAAGCTATTTCATACAATCCATTATAATTAGTTCTTTAGAAGATATGTTTTCAAGTATACCTATAAATGATATGAATGTCATGTTTTGTGGAAAATTATGCATTTGGATGGAAAAAAAAAGCCCAGAAATAGTTATGGGCCTTGGAATTTGTTGTTAAATTATACTTTTAAAAGACAAAAGTTTTACTTATGATTGTAAGGAAATTTATGAAATTTAAGAGAAATGAGACAAATAAAAGATGTTGGAAGAAGGATGAGCAGCAGGAATATTCTTTTAAGGAGTTGGTAGGATCAAATTTTTCGATTCATAATCCCATGCAAGAAATGAATTTTGAATTTGTCATTGGAAGGAACGAGAGAGAGAAAAAGAGGGAAAGAAAAATGTTCATAATAATTAATCATATTGTGAAATGCTTTCCATTCTTCTTCTCGCAAATAAAATCCTTAAAATTTCCATCATTTTTAATCCTTCATTTTATTGTTAGAAGAAGAAAGGAACTTTTTTAAAGCTCTTCAGTTTGTAACCGAAAGTTTACTTATTGCTTCTTTTTTGATTTTCCGTACTATTTCCTCTCTCTCTCTCTC
>NW_018108184.1:961503-963823 GCF_000183805.2 Loa loa | reverse complement strand
TCTACTCTCTCTCTCTCTCTCTCTCTCTCTCTCTCTCTCTCTCTCTCTCTCTTCCTCTCTCTCCCCCCACTTAATTTTATGACATTTTATGAGAAGCAAAGAAGAGGAAAAACATGCAATCTTACTTTTATATCTGCTTCTTACACCTTCCAAAAAATAGAATACAAAACTTTTATCTGGTTTATTTTTTTTTTGCATTTCTTAAAATTTAAAACTTTCAAGATAGAACAGATAATTTCATCTTCAGCTTTTCTATCTTTTAGTAAACTGTGCCAAATTCAATTTCTAGTCTAATCCAAATTCACAAATGATAAATCATAATCGTTGTAATTAATTAAATTAGAACAATGATTCATACATATTATTTGCCGTTTGCATTATAACAATATTAGTTCATTTAAGATGCGAGAAAACAAAACATTTGCCGAAAAGAATTTAAATGTAATCATTAAATTTTGATGTAAACTAAATACTGGTGTGTTTTACAGTAACGATAGGATTTAGGAACTGTTACTGTATGGAATTACTGTGAAATAATCGTATAGCACAAAATGTGACAAAAAAATGACAGCGGAAAGATAAGGTGATTGAAGAGAAAGAGAGAGAGGAAGAGAGAGAGAAAGAGAGAAAGAAAGAGAGAAAGATAGAGGGAGAGAGAGAGTGAGTGAGATAACGAATGAACGACTAAAAACTATTTTAATGCTGCTTTCGATTAATGAACATACACAAAAAATGGGAATATTTTAATAAATGAATTTTTAGAATGATCGATAATTGAAATACGGAAAGTCTAAAGTTCAATCTGGCAAGACAAAAAAAACACTGAAGATTTTGAAAAAATATTTTACAAATGATTAATATGATTCTTAAGAATGATAGATGGACATAAGATGAGATTTAACTTCTCATTTTATCAGTAAAATAGCTTCATTGATATACCTTAGTGCGAGTTTGCTTGTTTTTCTGTCTTTTTTTCCTTTGCAAGTTGTTTTTGCATAGTTCAAAAGTTCGCAAACAATAAAATGAATTATGCAATAGTAATCCTAAACCAATCCGTAATCCTTAAGTTAAAATTTCTAAATGCGTTCGTAATTAAAAACATCTTCCAGAAGAAATATTTTCTTACTTTGCTAATTTTTCAGCTTCAGGAAAAAGTATACAATTTGGATTTTTTTTTTTTTTAAAGAAAATGATAAATTTACACTAACCTTCGATTGTGCTTTCTTAGGAAATGCGACTTTTGGGTCAATCTGGAAAGTAATTTTTGGATAAAACTTTTATGATTAGCATAAGATAAAATTTATTTTAAATATTTGCTATGGAAAAAAATAAGGTCTTTAAGAGAAGATATCGAAAAGAAAAAAGAAGTTCAAATAACGGAAGGGTATAAAAACAACACTTTCCATTTTTATATTCATTTTTATTTATTTTTTCGCGAAATAACCGCTGAAATTACTTCCATCTTTAGTTTAATCTTATTCTGAAATGTTCAGTATTTTTCATGAACAAAAACGGAAGTAATTCAGAAAAGGAAAAAGAAAAAAAAACTTTTTTAACTGCTCAAATTTTGCCTTTTATTATCACGTAAGCTTATGAGATTTTTCTTTTTGCATGCATACATCCATTCATTATTATAGCGGAAGGTTTAAGATTTAATTTATATCCAAATAACGAAAAATAAATGCCTACTTTCTTGCCATCAAGTTCATGCAGCTCTTGAGCTAATACTTTATCGACACTTGCCGGATCGGTAAATGTTATAAATCCGAAACCTCTGTAATTAAAATATTCAAAAATCTGAAATCAAAAAAAATATTATAGGAGAAGGATTTTAAACAATCATTTAAAGAATTGTAACTAAAATAACATTTAAAAATGGAACATTAAATGCAAGAAAAAGAAGTAGTAATGTGAATGAAATAGAAATAAAATTTGGGAAAAAAAGGAATTGAAGAAATGGAAATGATTGCCTGGCCCTTTTGGTTGCTGGATCCCTCATTACCATACATTCATTTACTTCACCAAATTTACCGAAATAATCTCGCAATCCTTCTATAAATGAAAGAACTTTTCAGGTATGGATCAAACTTTAGTCCAATTAACATTACTTGAAACAATAACGCTTATTACATATGCATGAAGACGTTTGTAATAAATTTCGGGAGAATCTGAAAGTTTAACTTCACGCATTTGCTATAATCAAAAATTTTAATTTTTCAAAACCTTTTAAAATTTTTCACAAATGTCTTTCCCCGTATCTTTGTACTTGAAGAGTTTATTTCTTTACTTTACTACTACTACTACTACTACTACTATTACT
>NW_018108184.1:951853-961054 GCF_000183805.2 Loa loa | reverse complement strand
CATTTAAAGAATTGTAACTAAAATAACATTTAAAATGGAACATTAAATGCAAGAAAAGAAGTAGTAATGTGAATGAAATAGAAATAAAATTTGGGAAAAAGGAATTGAAGAAATGGAAATGATTGCCTGGCCCTTTTGGTTGCTGGATCCCTCATTACCATACATTCATTTACTTCACCAAATTTACCGAAATAATCTCGCAATCCTTCTATAAATGAAAGAACTTTTCAGGTATGGATCAAACTTTAGTCCAATTAACATTACTTGAAACAATAACGCTTATTACATATGCATGAAGACGTTTGTAATAAATTTCGGGAGAATCTGAAAGTTTAACTTCACGCATTTGCTATAATCAAAAATTTTAATTTTTCAAAACCTTTTTAAAATTTTTCACAAATGTCTTTCCCCGTATCTTTGTACTTGAAGAGTTTATTTCTTTACTTTACTACTACTACTACTACTACTACTATTACTACTACCACTACTACTACTACTACTACTGCTACTACTACTACTACTACTACTACAACTATTACAACAACAACAACTACTACTACTACTTCTACTACTGCTATACCACTAATATTTGGACCTTCCTCTATTGAATGTATTATAACCTAAGATTCTGGATTATAGCATATCACATACAATATTAGTACCTTAAATTATAACATTCTTCATCGGACGTTCTAATTATATAATTACACTTAAGTATTCAGATCCCATCGCTTATTGGATTTGAATGTAATTATATGGCTTTAACCCTGCAATTTCAATGTAATTAAATATTTGAAAGTAATTATATAAGTAAAACCCTTTAGTGTCAATAATTTCCACATTTATTTTAGCTACCATTTAATTATTTCCAGCTCTTAGTTTAACTCATTCATTGCACAAATATACAGGTAAAAAAAGGTAACAAAAATTAAAAAATATTACTTACCAGCTGTTGTTTGCCAACTAAGACCACCGATAAACATTTTTCTGAAATAATGTCAAAAATGAAGTCAATTTTTCTTTCTTCTTTTTTGAGGATTGTTTTTTTTTATTCTTTTTTAAAGAGCAAACTTCTTGAATTTGCTAAATTCGAAGGGTAATTTGTTGACTCAAAATGTGCGCAGTAAAAACGTTTTCAATGAAGTTAATATTACCTTTCTCATTTGATATTATTCAAAAATTTTTTGAAAACATGAACAACTAAAAGTTATACTTCCCACCAACTACTACCAGATTAATCAATGAATAGTATCTATTTTGGTTCTCCAACATCATCCTTCCCTATTCATCCGACAGTGCTTTTTTTGTTTAATTAAAAATTTTCAATGAAATAAGGAAATAAAAAAAAGAAGTTACTCCAAATGTGCTCTGTTCTCTCCATAACAAATATAATATTATATTTATAAATAAATTTGGACTGTATCAGGTGAGCAACTATTAACAGAACTGACGACGATATTTTGTCTAAAGTTATGAAATATTTGGTATACTATCATATATTTAGTAAATTAAACAACGCACACTAAAAATTTTCAAATGGATAGAAAATTTTTAAAACAATGTTTTAATTAATATTTTAATTAATACAAAAAGCTACAGATGAGAATGACATACTCACCCGGGGTCATTGGAGCTGGTACCATCCTCTGAACTCGGACTTTGCTGTATTGTTTCATTATCGTTTGCATTGCTATCGGATGTATCCATAACTACTTTCTACTACACTTTGAACTATGCCCTTTGTTCAGTGTTATTTTTCAGTACACAATTATTTCTAAACACCGGCCGTAATTCGCCTTTTAAGGCCTCTAAGACAAACAAAAGATAACTATATGCAGTAATGAAATTAATAGATGAATAATTGTCCAAATGTGAATTATTCTTCTAATACTGAATAAGTCTGAATTATTCCAATGGAAAACAGATTAGCAATCAATGATCGTTGACCGACGACACACTCCTTTTCTCAGTGTTTTTCACAGTTCACACGAAATTCTTCCTTGAATTCTAATTGGAATTGTAGAAATTTTGCAGATATCTGAAGTATAAAAGATGAAAAAAAAAAGTGAGAAATTGAGAAATTAAGCGGAGTTTTCAAGCTTTCGCTTCGAAACAAGATAGTAATATTACATAAGGCATTCAGTTTATTTGATCAACAATCAATTATTTGAAAGAGATTTTTGTTGTTCGAAAAAACAAATATGCGCAAGTACAACTTGAAAAGTTATAATGTATTTTTTGTTTTTTTTTCTCCCACTCTTTTTTCTTCCTCTTTTTTTGCATTTCCCTTCAAAAACAAATGAGAAAAAAAAAGACGTTTATTTTAATAAAAACATTAAAACATCAAATTCTGATGAAATTTCACAACATCACCAAATTGTAAATAAAACGTCACTACAAGCTCTTTTATCTTTTCTCTTCTTCCGCCCATACAATTTTATGAGTGACATCCTCTTCTTCATCAACCTTCACATAAATTACTCCTTTCTTTTAATATTTTACCACACTTATTTATTCTTCGCAAAATCTTTTATTTACGTCACTAATACTTATGTTAGATTTGTGAAAAAAGTGAAAAACGTGTGGAAAAAAAAAAACGCAAAAAAGATGCAAAATGAAATTATCGATGAAAATGGATATTTATCACAAAATAAACTACGATATGTTGATATTCAAATCATTACTATACAAATGCAAGAAATCATTTTTGTTTGCCATTTGTCTATTGTTTAATGAGAAAATTGAACAACATGAATGAAAATTTCCTTTCGTGTTCCATATTTGTTTAGATTCAATTAAATTTTTTTCCATGAAAATTAAAATAGTTGGTAGCAAAAAAGAAAAGAATGATAAGAGAAGATTGTATTTCAAAATTAGAATATTTCATTTATTTTAAGGGTTTAAATAAATTTGTTTTATTAGAAAGATGAAACAATGTGGACAAATGACAGCCAGAAAAGAAAGGAATGACATTTAGGAAGATGACACAGATCAATCTTGGCAAAAATATGTATTTACTTTCCTATATGGATGGATTTTTCAAATAACAACAATAACAACAACAACAACAACAACAACAACAACACAATATTGATCCTTACTAATTCTGACAACTCTCGATAGGAAATGAATTCTCGAAGAAAGCATTATGAGAGGTTGAAGGGATGCCTGATAAAGTCAAATATAAGACAACATTCACGTCATAGTGCCTTTTCCTTCAAATAAACTACGATAATCAATTTTAAAGAAAAAAGAATTGACAATTCAAAAGGTTAATGTTAGCTTGAAAGAGAAAAAAAAGAAAATTATTCATTGTATTATCTTAATAACGCCTTTTTAATTATGCAAATGCATAAGTTTAGACTAATCAATAATTGAATTTTCTTATTTCAATATATCATTTAAATATTATTGATTGAAATTAATTTCATGATATTACAACTGATTGGTGATAAATGGATATATTTTACTGATTTGTAAATTGTTTATTCAATCATGCATAGTTTTTCTGTTAGCATTATTTCTTTCATATTTAATTTCGCATTTTTGAATGACTTTTTTTTCTTTTTTGTATCATATCTTTCCATTTTTCATTTCCCTGAAAAAGATCCATGAAAAAGAATAGTCATGTCCAAGTCCATAATTTAATGGACACCAGGTTTAAATACCTGGATTAAGTAAGAGGACTGAAATTTGGTCTGGTACATAGGTAACTAACTATATGATCCCTGTAAAAAAAAATGGAATATTCAGACTTTAGAAAGTGAAAATTATAGACAAGTAAAGGAAGTGTTTTGGAAAATTGAAAAGTTAACTAGTGAATGGCCGTGGTTGATATTGGTGAATGTATACAAGGATATATGTCTGTGTGTATTTGCATGTGTGTGTGTGTGTGTGTTGTGTATGTATGTTCGAGTGTGCATTTATGTTTTTGAAAATTTTTGAAAATTTTTTTTTAGCAAAATTCTTGAAGCTAAAATTGATTGACGTAGCTCTCTCTTTCTCCCTTTTTCTCTCTCTCCTCAATTTCCGCACTGTTAGAGACTATTCTCTTACATTTCTATGTAAGATAATACATCACCCACAAGTTTAACATCAGGCATTCCAGTTGTTAAAACTTCTCTTCAAAACTTCAACGTACTCTTGTTATGTATCACATCATCTAGATAGATAGATATAGAGATATAGATATATATCAGGTTGCCGAAGAGATGATCGATATGTCAGTTTGGCTTGGCGCAAAAAAAAATCTTGAAATTTACCAGAAAATAACTCTAAATGGACAAGTAAAAATAACTCCAAGTAAATTCAAAATAACTCTAAATAAACTCAAAATGTAATTTCATTATTTTTAAATTTTTACTTCAAGCTATCATTTACAAAAATTTTGGTAAGAAACTCGATGAACTGGATCACATATTTAGTGTTATATATTGGTAGGAGGACTTAAAAGAGACTTAGACAAATTCTTCTCAAAAATCTCATTCAACATCATATCAAAAGAGAGTGGTGATATTCTGATATGATAATGTCCCCACAAGCATAGATGATTAATTAATTGTTAGTAATACAAAATTAGTTAAGAAACTGTGATAATCATTTGGAAGAATCATTATTGCTGTAGTTGGAAGACTCAGTGGTACAATGGATAGTTCGTAATTTTTTAAATTTTGACTTCACAAAGAAATTACATTTTGACGTTTATATCGTTTTTAAAAAAAAAGAAAAAACAAGAGTGATAAAAATGATGCAATTATGTGAGGTAATATTAATCAACACTTCATTATCAATATATGTACATATTTGGAAAGCTTTAGAACGATCTTGCTGATAAGATATTAGTTTGTCCGTTCAAGAAAACAATAGTGGACAGTAATAGATAGATTTAAAAGAGATGGAAATGATGAACTACAATGAAGGTCATTTTATGTTATTGCTGTTGTGGGCGTCTGAACATCATTAGGCGGAAAGGGACGTGGACGTATGAAGGGAAACCGTTTGACTTAGAGAGAGTGAAGAAAGAGTACGACGCAATATGCCTATCTTTTCAATATCAACACAGGTATATAGTTCAATGACTTCACATACATAAATATATTGAAATGGATAAAAATTGATAATAGGAATGGCTAAAAATATTTTGTTCTGTCAAAGGTAAATGATTACTGTGATAATGTTGAATTGATTAGCTTTAAATGGTCAAAAAAAAAAGGACAAATGGTAATATTAAAAGGATGTCGAATATTTGATGTACCTGGGATGAGATTATTTCAGATGAATTCATAAACAGTTCGTTCCATTTAACGGTAAATTTTATAAAAACCGATCTGTTAGGTGTTAAAAGGATATGTCACTTTCACCTATAAATATTATAAGAGTAAGAAAGATGTATGTGAAAATAAATGTAAACGGTAAAATATAGAAAAACGTAAACGGAAAAAGCACAGAGACAGACAGATGCATACATTTATTTATAACATACCCGCCAACACTTTCCTATCTTCTCGAACTTCCCCCGGTCTCGATCACCTCAGTTAGCAATTATTTGCATTGCGTATACCTTCGATTGATAATACGTGTCTACATCCTGGTTATCATTAATGTTTGTCTGTGTGTGTGTGTGTGTGTGTGTGTGTGTGTGTGTGTGTATGAGCTATTCAGGAAAATACACCTAGTGTATTGTATAAGGACGATTTTGTCAACTTACCTGAAAACTGTGACGATACACATATACGTGTAACATCATTTGTTCAGGTACATTGACGGTGTGTAAAAGAAAGCTCAAAAATGTGTATAAGGTATTGTATATTGATGAGAACGTTTGCGGAAGTAAACGTTGTCATCAATGTCAATTTTAGAACCCAAAAATTTGTCATCCAAATCACATCAAAATGGCCGATGCATTCATTCCACATTGATAAACTGAAATTTAACAACTGTTAATCTGATTCGTTATGGAAACATCCCTTCCTAGTTTTTTTTTTCTTTCTTTTTTTTTGCCTTATCAATCAGAAATAAAACAAAAAGGAAAAAATCGGAGTGATAATTCAGTGGTAATTTCTATTTTCATTAATAATCGACAAAATAATGAGAGAAGAGGCAGGAATATATGTAAAGTTCATTTGGAGAATAGCTTTAAAAGAAGGTACTATCGAACAAATAGATGACTTCAGCAGGGAAGTGACACAATCAACTCATTTGACATTTTTCTACCACCAATTTAGTTACCGAAATTTAAAAGAAAAAAAAAGAACTTCATTTGTATATCTTTTCATGAAGTTATCGAAGTGGACATAAAAGAACTCTTCATGAGCTCTAATAATACAAAGAATAAGAACTCTGTGAAAATGCAATAAAGGAAAAAGGTCAAAGGTTGTTACGTTTAGACGAAAAGAAGAAACTAATGGATGCAAAAATTTGTCATTTGGAGACTACTGCTTAAACTCTATTTGTTATTACAACTAAATACGCATACGTATAGATAGAGACTGACGTAAAAACAGCCGACAATAAAATGAAGAAATATCAGTAACAGATTTGAATGATTTACTTCAGAATCATATGCGCCAACCACGCCTTTTCGTTTTTTCTTCGCAGAATCTCACGGATAGAATTCCCTTGGGGATGGCTCACTTCTACAAAACCATAAACACACCAAACTTTTAACTTTCGCGGGGAAAAAAAAAGTGAAAAAATTGAAAAAGATGAAAAAAAATAAAGTGAAAAAGATTTAAAATAACTAACATAAATATTTCTTCGATATAACGAAATAATGAAATAGTTTTTGAATAAATATCATGTTTACATATAAATATATCCAAGCACATCCTATTTGCTATATTTGGAATGAAATGCAAAAGACACCAAAGATAGGGCCTTAACTGTCATCAGAAGGAAACATCTGGTCCAGGAAGAGAGAGGGCAAAGGGGATGAAATGCGTGGTGGATGAATTAGTTGCGGGCGGGGTTGTGGTGCGGTACTTACTACCTCTTCCTCTTCCTTCTCCTGCTCTCCCCTCAATTGCGCTCTCATCCATTTCAAATACAAATCGATTGCAATTTATTTCATATGTCACATACTTATTATAATGTTTGCAAATTGTAATATAACGTCTCAAATAGAGAAAAGAAAATTTTTTTTTGCTCTTTTTTCCACTGAAATTAAAATGATTTAAATTAATTTAATCAATATTGTCTGCTATAATGTTAAGCCTTACATTATGTGTCAATTACCGCGTCACATGTCACGATGGAACATAATACATACACATTTTTCTTCTAATTTGAAAATGATAAGTTAGCGAAAACATCCACCTAATAGTTGCATTGATTTAAATCCTAGAATTGCTTCAATTGGAGTATTGATTGAATTAATTTTTGCATTTAATTTATTGTTGAAATGAAATGCGATGGAAGTGGTTCAAATAAGACTTAAAAAAAACAATCAATTTAAAAGAAATTAACAATGGAACGAACAATAAGATGGAGCTATAGAAAGAGAAGAAGGGTGACCTTTAATCTTGGATATAAATACATTTAATACCTGTCAATGCAAGCTTATAAGGAAGAGCAAAGATGGATGGTAATCTCACCTGTCTCTTTAAACCCAAAGAAAACCTGCAGTATCGGTATTTATGCAATGCAACATCATCCAACCATTGATTTAAAAATGTCTGGGAAATTAACGTCTGATCACACCGATGCATGGTGACAATCCAGTAGAGAGTATGTTTGTCCGTTTGTTTGCTCGAGGGCTATGTAGATAGGGCAGCCAGTCTGTGTGACCTTGAGCAAATTGACACTGAATTCGAGAGGATGGCAGTTGTTATTCCATCACGATTTATAGTATTATCAAATGAAAGGTACCATAAGCTCATAGATACAGCAGCAGGTCAAAGTTCACAAGATCTTTGATTTAGCAGCAGGTCAAAGTTTCACAAGATCTAAGATCTTTGATTTAATTGGTCACATATAATATCATCGCACCAACGGTCTCTTCATTACTTCCACAACTTTCCCTATCTGCGACATTTTGTGATTTCGTGCTAACTGTTTGGTGTAAGATTTGATCTATAAGAATTTGTTATCAGTGCTACTACATGTTATCAGTGTAAATATTGTAAGGAAAAAGTTTTTTCGAAAAAAAGTTTTAGTCAACATTTGTCTTCTTTTAATGAGCTTTTTTAATATAAAAAAATAGACACTGAATTTTGAGTCCTGAAAAATTCTGGATCATAATTACTCGATACATTTTTGGTGATTTTAATATAGCAATTTCTTTTCTGCTTGTTCAATTTGGGTAAGGAAACATAAATTGATCAATTATAATTTTCCTAAGTTATCTCTCTAAGGACATTGTCATGTTACAATCTCTTCACTCCATTAATTAATTAATGGATAGTCTAATTAATACATGTACACTGATAATTGACATGTTGTTTGGGTTAAAATTAATTCTTTATATTTCAGTTAATGTTAACACTTATTTTTAAAGAAAAAAAAGTATCAAATATATGAATAAAGGATGAATGATCACACACTGTTGTCATCAATGATCACAATCATAAGAATTCTCATACGTTACCCTTTTCTTGCTGTTAATTAAGATGGCTTGATTAAGTAATGATCCAGTCTGACTTACTATTTGATGAAAATTAACTATTCATTATTGAAATGATTCATCTCTTCAATGAATTATTATTTCGGGCTCATCAGATCAGGATGGTGGACAATATCTTAGTCTTACTACTATCCTCTAATAAACTTCATTGTTTCGTAAAGAATGAAAATAAATACGGATGGCATTTACTTATTTTGTTCTTTTGTGAAGCGAAAAAAGTTTAAGAGTTATGAGTAGACGAAAACATCATATGATTATAAATACAATGGCATGAATGATTATTTAATTGTCAAAGAGATAGAAGCGGAAATAATCAAATAAGTGGATTAATAAAATATTGTCCATTCTTTATGATTTGATTTCAAAAATCTAATAATAACATCTCGTGTACTTTGAATGTTTACTTGCGCTTAATTTGATATAAGTAATTGTTTCATATCGATGTCTTTTTTTTCCAACAACAAAGCAGTTAATTTCTTTTCAAAAATTCGATTTCCAATTGAAGTGAGAATGATTAATCTTGGAGAAGACTTAATTCCCGAATGATTTGAGTAAATGTGAATGATTGATCTCGAGTAAGG